>NC_142751.1:3370008-3670008 GCF_051943395.1 Hippocampus bargibanti | reverse complement strand
TCGTGTCTCTGAGTAGCACTCGACATTGTTGACATTGTACACACGCGAGAAACCACAAACACCAGCATGTACAAACATATGAAAAACTGATTATTGCAAGCGATAAAGCTATCTGAATACAACACAATTAAATACATGTATGGAAAACAAAAACTGCAATGTTTACATTACTTACGTTGATGAAGTATTCTGCTGCACGTCGAACTATTTCGCGATGAAGGAGTTGCTTGTTGGATTGTCTCCCACAGCCACGATGCCCTTGTACGTCTTTCGGATATCACAATTCGTTTCCCCATGGTTGAAATTGGTGTCAAACAACTGTATCCTGTATAAGAAGACTACAGTATTGTGACGTTCTCATCCTATTTGATCCAGGTCCGAAGTCCAACGCTTCGTATGCCGTCTTTATTATGGTAGAAAATGGCGTCTGCTACACTGCGCAAGACACGGAAGCTGGTCACGTGACCAAGTCACGTGACCGACGGTGCGACTGATACAGATTTCGATAATGGTGGTACTGTATAGAAACCCCTAAGCAAATATCGATTCAACTTAAACTGCTTTTGTATCGATATAAACATAGCAAAATGGCCGGCGGGAGATGAAAAAGAGTACCGTAGTAATCGAATTATCATAATAACCATGTATCGTACTAAACGTAACTAATTATACATAAAAATTTGCCGGAAATGAAAATAGTATCGTAATAAGCAGTATTATCAATATAACCGATATCGATATAACGAGACTTGACGGTAAGTTTTTTTTCAGATGAAAGAGCGTCAGCTTTTGTTCAAGCGTTATATAAACCAATATGTATGTATTGCGTTGTATTTTGTACATCTGCCCCCATTTTAAGCTCAGATAACTCCAGATCCATATAACTTAGGAATTAACTCTTTTTTTTCTGATGAAAGAAGCGCGTCTCAGGTTTGGATTGGATTGGATATGCCTTTATTAGTCTCACAGTGGAGAAATTTACATTTCACAGCAGCAAAGTGATGAAAGGAATGAAAGTAGAAAAACAAAATACATGAGCTGCTGGAAAGGCAGCCACTCTCGTTGTTTCTAACGCTGTATTGAATGTTTATGTAGTCCTAAGTACTCAATATTCTGTGGGTCCTGCAATTTGAAAATGACACAAACCCTGGCACTGGAGTGGACACATTTTGGCACATTTTGTCGTGCCTTTCTGTCTCCAAGCACCTATTGACTTTACGTAAAGGGAAGGAAATGGACTGGGTCTCAATGATTGTGCCGCCCCAGCAAGACCTGCTATCTCCGGGGCTGCCAGCGACCGATAACAGGGGGTGGGGGGATTGGCCAAGGCCCACATGTCAGACTCTGTTTATCATTAGCATACGTATATTCTAGACCAGGGGTGCTCAACACGTCGATCGCAATCCACCAGTCGATCTACAAGTTACTATTGGTAGATCACATGACAAAGTGATGTGACATTGTCATGAACTGAAGCTATACGAATAAAGTTGCATTGAATAATAGTACACGTCAGCCTCTCAACCATCCCTTCACTTTATTGATACACCGGACAACCAATCAGAACGCCCCTGAGTGTTGCAAAGTGAACAAGCGAGTCGTTATTTTTCACTCGTTTTTTTTCTTCTTAAAAGTAATATACGGTATAAAAATGAGGGGGAGCTGGACCAAGTAAGAAGAAAAAAGTATCACTTTCATACAGAATGGGAGTAGGGCTTCTTTTTCACGATGACACTTTCAAAGTGCGTTTTTCTCATCTGCCAGTGATCAGACTGGACTCGGGTAAATGTACATAATTATGTTGGGTTGTGCAACATATGCGGTTATACATCAACATAAGTTGCAAGAATCCTCAATATATTTCTCAATAAATATAAGGGGTAAATCATTTTTACTTGGTCATTTCAAAAGTAGCTCCCATGGTGAAAAAGTGTGAGGACCCCTGTTCTAGACACTTCTCCAAATAAGAAGCCCAGTGTGCTTGCTTCAAGCTGTTCTTTGTCACAATCAGAATCATCTTTATTTGCCAAGTGTGTAGAACACACAAGGAATTTGTCTTCGGTAGATCACGCTGCACTAGTGTCATCAAATAAGCACGGAGGACATTAGTAAAGGCCACTCTAAAGGTATCAAGCAGAGTGATCAGTGGTAGAAGCAAATCCGATAAGAATTGTAGAACCATTTTAAAGTGATCCGTCCCCATTTTTGTCAGAAAATAAGTGTGCAATGATGCCTGAAGCGCCTCAGAGTGTCTAGTGCTGGAGATTATATAGGTCAGTAACAGTGGTTTGAGTGAGTGCAGAGCGAGAGCTACAATGTTTAATAACGGGATGCTGTTGTGCAAAATTACAAAGAGGCACGATACACTTAGATTTGGGTGACTGTTTATAGAGTTCATCAGATCAGAAAACCTTTAATCGTCCCACAATTCATTGGATTGGATTTACCTTTATTAGTCTCGCAGTTGAGACTTATGTTTCATGGTGATGGGGGAAGAAGCTGTTTAAATGTCTGTTGGATTTGGATCGGTAGCGCCTGCCTGAGGGGAAGTTGCTGGAAAAGGTGATGGTCAGAGTGCGGAGGGTCCAGTAGGACTTTCAATGCCCGTCTTGGTTCTTTCAGTGCAAGTCCTCGAGCGTGGGAAAGGAGGTGACCAGAGTCACTTTCAAATGACACTAAAGCCGACATGTAAAACACTAGAACGTTCAACCAAATCATTTTATTTTGTCGGGCAACACCCGTTTAAATATCCAAGAAATAGACGCCGATGGATAAAGATGTGTAAATATCTTCACGTCGCGGGCGCAACCGGATATAAAATGTACGGATTGGGATGAAATACAGTGATACCTCAGTTTACGAACGTTTTAGCTGAAACCTTTCGCCTCACGAACGTTAAATTCGCAAACATATAATCTTGGCGAATGAACTAGTTTTTGGTGGAGGAACGAAACCACACAGCTGGCTGGTGGCTGGCGGACTAGTTTTCGTCACCACCTTTGTTTGAGTGTGGCCGTGGTTAGTTATCGAGTGGAGTACTTTTGCTATTATGGGACCGAAAAGACCCCACCACAGGCTAGTGTTAAGCCATAGAGGACACAAAACAAAATTACGGTCGAGCAGAAGAAGGAGATCATCAAAAAACCAACCAGGTGTGCGTTTGTGTGACTTTGTGTCCCAGTACCATTACGCTAAGTCGACATTTGATACCATCTATTGACAACTAACATCTTCTTTTCCTTTCGGGTTTTCCATTCAAGGGGTCGCCACAGCAAATCAGTGTCCTCCATTTTTAGAGGTTTGATCCGCATGTTTGTTTTGGCCAAGCTTTTACGTCTTCCTGACACAACCCTCTATATTTATTCGGGCTTGGGACCGGCACAAGAAGACATATGTCCCTTTGTGGCTACAGAACAAGCAACTCGCTCAACTACCATCACAAAGGTAAATAAAACAACTTTAATATACAGTACATTTTATTTCTTTAATGACAATACAATAGCACATTTGTTATTCATAAACAAAATAAGGTATGTTTTGTGTAGTTTTAAGGCTTATTTAGTAGAAAATTATGTTTTATGGGGACCTGGTAACGGATTATTCTAATTTTAATGGTTTCTTATATGAAATAAATGTTTGGAAGACGAACTTTTCGCTTCACTCCACTATTTGCTACACTGAATAATGTTTAACTTTGTATTGCCGCCGCACGGGCGGCCGCTATCTGTGTAGCGGGTAATGGGATTAGCGCAATCTGATTAACTCTCCTTTTTACCGGAGAGCGTTTCCTTTCCTGGCGTGGCATCTTTTTTGATTTTTGACACCTTGTCCTGCTGCTTTTTGAATGACAGGCGACAGACGTACATTTGGACACGAACGTCATGTCGCTCGGTCACAATTTGCCCGGCGGACAATTTACGAAGGGAAATAAGGTAGGCTAAATTTGACTTGAATTGGAGACTTCAAATGTCATTTGCTCAATGTGAATTTTTATTTTTATGCATAAACTGTCTGATTTTCATCTGTCTTGACTTTTTCAACCAGCCTTAGAACCTTCAAGATTTTCCCAAATTGTTCCTCCCCCCCAAAAATCGCTTTTTGTTTAAATCTGCTGTTCATTGCATCTTGGAATTTAAAAAAAAAGCAAAAACTTGAGTTGACTTATGGATGAAAAAAATGGGCTCAATTTTACTGCTCAACTCACATTTGCATTATTAACTCATTGCCAGAAAAATGTGTCCACTTCAGTGCCAGGGTTTTTGTCATCTCATTCAAATTGCAGGACCCACAAAATATTGAGTTTTAGGATGCCATAAATATTCAATACAGCATTAGAAACTTTACACCATCTTCTTTCATCAGAAAAAAAGAGTCAATTCCTAAGTGATATGGGTCTGGAGTTATCTGAGCTTGAAATGGGGGCGGATGTACAAAATACAATGCAATACAGCGCAATACAGTAAAGTCTCGTTATATCGATATCGGATATATCGATAGTCCCGGTTATATCGATACTATTTCTAAGCACGCACGGAGAAAATTACATGCAAACAGGGTCAGATATATCGATAGTCCCGGTTATATCGATATTTTTTCGGACTCCCTTGAATATCGATATAACGAGACTTTACTGTATTGTATATAGATTTTGATAGCGCTAACATGGAAAAAGGAGAAATGCTACCCTCTTGTGGAAGGGAAAAACTTTGCCAGATGTCTGAGCAAGAAAAACAACCCGAACAAATTCGGAAATGGCGCTCTATGTCATTCTTTTCAATTCCCGAGTATATTCAGGAATGGCAGCGAATGAATCAGAATGTTGCATTTTTTTTGACTTGTGTGGCCGCATAGAACACTAAAGTCTCACTGTCCTCCGACTCCATCGGGTCTGCTGTGAGAGTTTGATTTCACTCCGCTCGCTGAACAACAACACGGAAAAAAGGAACGAAGGAAAGAATGAAACAAAGAGTCCTGTGCTTGTGTTAAACAAGACAGACATCCGCTGCTATAGCGGTACACGAGTTTATTTTAGCGCCGTGGGCCCAGAAAGAGTCGTGATGTTTATGTCACGTATAAGTGGAGTGAGCCCTGTTGAATACGCACAAAAGAAGACATGAAAGACGTGCTTAAGCGGGACAATGGCCGACGCCACAAGATGAGAGGTTATGTTGCAACGGCCCTCCCGCTTCCTGTTTTCGGCCTCCGAGCGACCACTCGAAAGAACCGGCGACAGACGCCGCATTGTCGGCCCCCTTTTTCAAGTGTCTTGACCAGATGAGCCATCAAGGCTTTCGATACACGATGAATATTGATCAGTGTGGACAGTATTTGTCCCTTGCTACTCTTCCAACATACCTTATACGCTTTTCTAGTGTATAAGGCGCACCGGAGTGGAAGGCACACCCCCAATGAATGGATTGGATGATTTGCCTTTATTAGTCTCGCAGTGGACAAATGTACATTTCACAGCAGCAAAGTTATGGTGTATTTTCAAACTTTTTCCATATACAGGTAACATCCGAGTTACGACCGGCGCATGTTACGACCACCCGTCCTTACGACCACCAGACCACTTTTTATTTTTAATTTTATGCCTGGCACCGCAACACGTACTACAATTTTGGCCAGCCAGTATGTCACACACTCGCACAGCAATCTACTGCGTGACTACACTCAATACAATAGTTGTATAGCGCAGATACCGTCTCGGCAACCTCTCCTGTAGTACTGTACACTGCTTCTGTACCGTGTGTGTCGGGCGACCTCTTCTGGCCGTTGGCAGGGAGAGCAGGGTAAGTACAGTGATACCTTGGCTTACGAACTTAATTGGTTCCCAGAAAGTGTGTGTAAGGCGAACAGTGTGTATTCCAAACATTAATCTCCCAAGGGAAACCATTAAAATGAGAATAATCCGTTCGCAGGTCCCCATTAAACATAATTTTCTACTAAATAAGGCTTACAGCTACACAAAACACCTTATTTTATGTATAATATATGTGCTATGGTATTGTAATTAAAGAAATAAACTGTACTGTATAATAAAGTCATTTTATTCACCTTTGTGATGGTCGTTGATGGCTTGATGGAATGGATAGCTTTTTGTATAAAGTGTCTGAAGGAGCTCTGGGTTGTACATCTTGGAAGTTGTGATATTGCAACAGATGCAGGCAGACACACTAGAAATGTCATTAATAGCTGGTTCCCTTGCTTGTCTACTCTTCAAATTGTACAGATGGCTTGTGCGGGTTATTTGTGGAGCCTGATTGATAGGATAGCTCACTGCTGCGTGTGTCCCCTCCCTCCTACACCACAGATCTTGACCAAACATGTGTGGCTTTAACCGAAGACTGGGGGTGGGGAATGGAGGACAAAAAAAGTCGGCTGCTATTTCCAGCTCCTCGTTCACTTCAAAGATCCAGCTAAAAGAACCGGCTCGTTCGCGAACGACACGTCACTCATTGTGGCACTCCGTGTGTGTCCTGAAAAATAGTTTGTATGCCAAGATTATATTCCCGCAAATTTAACGTTCGTAAGGCGAAAAGTTCGTTAGCCAAAGCGTTCGTAAGCCGAGGTATCACTAACATTTATATTTATTTACTGTACAGTAAACAGTTTGGTATATATATTACGGGTACATACAGTAATAAAAATCGATAACAAAATATAAAATGATAAAAACAACACTAAAAGTGAGCAAATTTATAAATGAACTGTAAACAGTTTGGTATATAATAGTATTTAATAGAAACCGTTTAAAAACAACAGATTTACATCATATAAACCTCACGTCAGCCATTTTGAATGGATTTCGACTTACGACCGTTTTGTCTGAATGGAACCCGGTCGTAACTCAGATGTTACCTATAAAAGGCGCACCTTCAATGAATGAAAAAGGCTATCCAAATATTAGGTATAATAGCTCCGTCCTGAGCTCGTCATTGGTTTCTGTTGTTGGAAAACAAAAAACTAACAGCCAAAACCGAAAGATGGTGTCCGTGTGTCGTGTTGATCGCCGCAGAACTTGGTTGTGTTGACCTGCCGGTGTTTGCTATGGAAATAAACTTGTTGGCAGTTTCCACAGTGGGTGGCCCAGCCCGCCAGCCGGGAAAGTAGGAAGCAAGAAAGTAAAGGAGGTAGGCCAGGTAAAGTTTGAAGTTGCCTTCAGAAAGCCAGGAGGGAAGGTCAAAAGTCACTTGGCTCTTGAATTTGTTTAGTTTTTGTTTTTTCATGCTTGGGTTGGATTTGGATTGGATTTGCCTTTATTAGTCTCACAGTGGGGAGATTTACATTTCACAGCAGCAAAGTGATGAAAGGAACGAAAGTAGAAAAAAGAAATACATGAGCTGCTGGAAAAGCAGCCACTCTCGCAGCGCCGTCTTGAAGTCAAAAGAACAACAAAAAAACTAAATAACAAATAATATGACAACACAAAGACAACATGACAAAACAAAGACACAGAGAGTCATTCATTCTTCAGGACTTGCTGTACCCTCTTTGTGGTGACATGAAGCAGTTCTAGATGAAAGAGGAGAGGATCAAAGCCTCTTTCCACCAGTGGATTGGATTGGATTGGATTTGCCTTTATTAGTCTCGCAGTGGAGAAATTTGCATTTCACAGCAGAAAAGTTATGAAAGAAATGAAAGTAGAAAAGCAAAACACAGGAGCTGCTGGAAAGGCAGCCACTCTCGCGGCGCCGTCTTGAAGTCAAAAGAAAAAAAAAACTAAATAACAAATAACATGACAACACAAAGACACAGAGAGACATTCATTCTTAAGAACTTTCTGTACCCTCTTTGTTACATAAAGCAGTTCCAGATGAAAGAGGAGAGGATCAAAGTGTCTCTTCTCCAGTGGATCAGGGACATCATGGTGGAACGTGCACGTCGACTACAAGCTTAATGTTGAAAGCAAACACGCAGCTGTACATAGAAATAGATAGGTTTAGAAGTGCCCAAAGGAGGCAATAGCATTGCGCCCGCGGTCACCAGGTCGTGACGTCGCTGATGACGTCACGAGTTGTAGCCTCTGACACAGTTCCGTACCATATGAATAATCTGCTAGTTGTTCGTCGATTTTCTTCCGGTATTCGACGAAATTCTAATACTTTGTGGCTAAATATGTTTTAGAAGACAACTACTTCACTCTCACGTCGTCTTTCGGCGCGATGTGAAGTCGGACAAGTCCAAAAACCTCAAGTTTCAAGATCAGATATGCTTTGGATTATAATTTTTTTATAATCCAAAACATACAATTGCAATTAAATACACCACTATTGATGTATATTTATTCAGAGTCTAAAAATGTTATGAATAATAGAAATGACAGCTCTTTAAGATTGAAAATTCAAATACATAGTACAATTATCTTTTGAGTGTGATTGATGAGAAGGTTTCTTCAGCCGTCATCTGTACAAAAGTGAAGGTTTCGGACGTTTCGCCTCCTATCCAAGAGGCTTTGTCACAGATGACGGCTGAAGAAACCTTCTCATCGATGGACCACTCCTGTATGACTGAGAGCTTACACAGACGTTTGAGTGTGATTGTAACCAATCTTCAAACGTGAAAAAAATAACATTCATAAAGAATGATCATACTTAATTGGTGATCGGAATTGGACTAAATCAGAAATTGTAGAGGATTAGGTAACACTGTGTATAGTGTGTATATGTGTGAAATCTACAACGGATTAAAAAGATCAAGAAGTAATTATTAGTATGTTGTATGAGCAGAGTCGGTAACCTGGGGCGCGTTTCACTAAACTTTGCTATTTAGCAATATTGCTAAGCGTTAACAATATTGCTAAATGATGTTTAGTGAGACACGTTTTTAGCGTTAACAATGAACTTAGCAATATATTAGCAATATTGCTAAGTTAGCAATGTTTAGTGAAACGCACACCCCTGCAGTTCAAATTTAGTGTCCAATTAGTTACATGCTTGAGGAGGCAGAGCCAATTCAATTTCATACTAATGAAGAACAGCTAGAACGTACTTATACACGGTCGAAGATCGAATACAGGACGAAAATTAGTCGCTAAAACATCGCAAAATGAATTTATTTTTTTCTTTTTATAGAAATTTCATTTTCACTCACTTGAAGAACGAAATTCCTTTGTTTTTCAGCTTGTAGTTGAAGCATCCGTAAGCGAAACATTGCGGCCCCCAACTGTTGTTCCTTTTTACAGCATCCATACGTTAAATAGACCTAAATACGCTCAAAACTATCCTATTTCTATGCCAAACCAAGCCACGTTACTATGGACGCTACAACTCGTGCCGTCACTTCCGGGTTTGCAATCAACCTCGTCTCTACGCCACTTCTAAACCTATCTATTTCTATGCAGCTGTAGCATCCATTGACGAAAAAAGATTGTCTCACATCTCCTGTCCCACATAAATCTGCTTCAATTCCAAGCCGCAACAGTTCCACATACGCATCGGCGCTCTGCGCTGACGCTCCTTTCTTTTTATCGCGGGCTCCTCAAGCCATGCACCCATCCAGCCGCAGATTGTCCAACAGCACCGACCTTTCCGCTGAACAAAGCGGGGCTGTGAAGATGCTGCCCATTGCAGGCGCAAAAAAAACACAATGGCCCCTTTGGTGTCCAGTGATGGCAGTCGAATGGCACCGACATTCCTCCCATTCAAAAACAGTACTGGCATATTCATGCTGCCGAAAAGGCGCAACCGCTCAGCACAGTCTCCTCCTTGATGAATGTCGTGGTCAAAAATGCTGAAAAACAATCCGTATCCATTCCACACGACGCCCAACAACACAAAGTGACAAAAGAAAACACAAAACAAGACAAAAACAACAACAAAAGCAAGGCTCATGAGAGCACTTGCTGACAGCTGCCTACTCGGGCGCCATCTTGGACTTGGTTGCTGATAAAGCGCTGGCCATGGCCTCTGGCAATGTTTTGGCACAATTTCCCCTTTTTCCATGTTTGCCCTTTGTTTACTGCTTCAGCTGTTGTTCAAGCGCTATATAAACCAATATGTATTGTATTTTGGACATCCGCCCTCATCTCAAGCTCAGATAACTCCAGACCTATATCATTTAGGAATTAACTCTTGCTTATGTCGTCCTTAAACTCAATATTCTGTGGGTCGAGTGAAAATGACAAAAACCTTGGCATTGCGGCGGACACATTTTTGCACATCGTCTGGCACTGAATGAGTTAAGTGTGCTTTATTGGAAACTTCTGATAGCTTATCAGCAGTCATAACCCGCTCAAACTTTGACCCCCCCTCCCTCCTATGGCGCCATTGCCCAATTTATCGATCTATCTTTAGTTCAAATAAGTTAACCGTGTCAGGAAGTAGAAGCTTATTTACATTGAACGTTGAACCACCAAAGTTAGCATATTTGCGATCATTAGCACAATAGGCTTCATGGCCGATGGCTTTTATTGAAGGGAGGTGCAGAACTTTATTTACCGCAGAAAATCGACCGACTTTCTGAGATGAAAAAAGGTTTGAAATCTGTGCTTGTTTGCATTTCACCAATGCACTGTCCCTTTATATCGTTATATTTCGTTAGCATACGCGCCTCTATTTTTTCTTATCTTCCCTGATTGTTTTCCATGCAGCTGGACCACATCCTCAATCCGCCGCGCTCGACGTCGCTCAGGAAGTCCAGCCAACCCGAGCTGACGCTGCGTCTGAAGCGCCAACTCAGCGACGACGGCAAGCACTTAAGACGACGCAGCTTGGGCGGGGGGCTGACTGGTAAGCGTGGATTTGCAAATGCGTCTGTTGCGGACGGGATTTGGCCATATCGTGATCGGTGATTTCTGCATGCGAGTGTGGACTGGTGGCAATTTTTTTTATAATAGCAAACTCTATTTGCTTCGTCGGTAGTCTATTTGATGGCTGCCGCCTTTGAAAGTATTTGACTCAAAATAGCATATTTCACACAGAGTGATACCTCAGTTTATGAACTTCATTGGTTCTCAGAAAGTGTGTGCAAGGTGAAAAGTTTGTCTTCCAAACATTTATTTCCCATAAGAAACCATTAAAATGAGAATAATCCGTTCCCAGTTCCCCATAAAAAAAACATAATTTTCTACTAAATAAGCCTTAAAACTACACAAAATATACCTTATTTTATGTATAATAAATGCTATTGTATTGTAATTGAAGAAATAAACGGTACTATATAATAAAGTCGTTTTATTGACCTTTGTGGTGGTAGTTGTCAGTGGATGGTAGCAATGGTTGACTTAGCGTAATGGTACTGGGACAGCTAAGTCACACAAATGCATACCTCGTTGGTGTTTTTCGTTGATCTCCTTCTGCTCGACCGTAATTTTCTTTCGTGTCTTCTTTGGCTTAACACAACAGCCTGTGGTGTTTTTTTTTTCGGTCTCATAATAGCAAAAGTACTCCGCTCGATAACAAACCACATCCGCACTCAAAGAAAGGGGGTTACGAAAACTAGTCCGCCAGCCACCGTGGTGCTCCTTATGGTTTGGTTCGTCCACCAAAAACTAGTTCGTCTGCCGAGACTATATGTTATTACTGTATGTTGTGTAATTTAATGTTTGTGAGGCGAAATGTGCGTGAGCTAAAGTGGTCGTAAGATGAGGTATCACTGTATCTTATTTTTATATGCAATGCTCTTTATGCCTCATTTAGTATACAGCTGATGATTTTTCCATCAGGCTAATTTACCGTAAAGCCATACCTGTCAATCTTGGCTAAGGGCTGCCATTATAAATGTTTACAATTCCCAAAAATACGCTAACACAAGTGGAAATGCAGACAGCTCGCTTACCACGCATGCACACGTTATGCTTTTATCAATCCAACCGTACGCAGCGATTAAAAAAAATATATAAATACGATTGCCGTGACGATAGTAGCGATCGGCAGTGGCATTGTCATTGGCTACCAACCGTTGAGAGCAACTGGATTTCAGCGGAAATGCTGTTTGGAAGATCGGTTGACAATAAAAAAAAACATTCCCGTATAAATGTTGTCATATGCCGTACATTATTTGAAATGATTCGAAAAACATAAAATATGGCAAAATGTATAAGTTATGACAGTTTTTCCCCCATCAATGTGATCAACAACATTGCCTGCGTGTGTAGCTAACGAGCTAGCTGTCTAACTGGCTATCTTGATTTTAATGTACATGCAGGACAGTACCTTCTGCTCCCGGCCCACACCCAGCAAACAACATGGCCGCCACAGTCCTTCTCCGACGCCTCCTCTAACCTGGTCCGCATGCGAGCGCTCCACCTTGGCAAGTCGGATCCGTCCTTGACCTCCAGTCTGGTGAGTTGGGTTTGTTTATTTATTTATTTGCTTGCGATCCGGTTCTTTCCCCTTCTGATTTAATCAAAAGTGACGGCTAATGCATTTGCTTACCCTATGGTGCCACCCTTCAGCTCATTTCCTGGATGACATCGTTTCTCGGACCATTCCATACCGAATCGAAAGACAAAATCTGAATCAGAATCATCTTCATTGGCCATGTATGTAGAGGACACAAGGGATTTGTTTCCGGTAGAACATGCATCATCAAAAAAAAAAATAGTGCCTCAAAAAAAAAGAGGCAATATACAGTTCTATTTGGGTGACTGTTTAGAGAGTTAATGGCAATGGGGTAAGAAGCTGTTTAAATGTCTGCTGGATTTGCGGAGTGGAAAAGGTGGTGGGCAGGGTGCAGAGGGTCCAGTAGGATTGTCAATGTCCGCGTATGGATTCCAAATTTGGCCTTAATTGGACCCAGGGGGAAAAAAACAAGTCCCGAATATGGTCAGCTTGAAAGTTCATTGGCAGCTGTCAAAGTTATCAAACAAGGACATCTCCTGGCGGCATGACGAGGAGAGAAAGCACAACAAGATGGCGGAGAGGGATTATGATAGCCTTTATCTCCATATCGCACCACGTGTGGAGTATTGATTTGCTGCCGGCAAGGTGGCGGGGGATGTGGGGGGGGGAGCGGGTCAAGAATGCGACAGACAAAGACCGTCACCTACAGGCTCATTTGAGGCAACAAAAACAAATTGTGTTGAGTGCCTGCTGCCATTTTGACTCACTTGACAGAGATGGGAGATTTTTCTGCACTCTAAGATCTCTCTATTTTCATTAAAATGTCAAAATCTGGAATTGTTAAAAAAATGAGCATTATCAAAATGCAACACGAATTGGGCCGTATTGAGGGTGTTCTCAATTTTGCAAAATTTCCTTTAAAAAGTCTGATTTAAATATTTTCTTCTGGTTTGTTTGTCTTTATATTTGCACCAAATGGGTTGGACAAACCTCTTTGTAATATGGTCTCTGACACGTGCGGCCCCCCTGGACGGTGGTTGGTGGTGGGGGGGTTGGTTACTGATAAGGAGAACGTGAGAGGACCACTTAAAATTCGTCAAGTGCTTCTACGCTGAAGTAAATAGGGCGGGGGGGGGGGGGGGGTTTAGGGGGGCGCACAGTCACGGATTAGAGAATGGTGGCCGCATCCGGAGGTGTGAAAAATCGTTAGCCTCCGTGTGGACTCGTTGGGTCTGATGCAGACACTCTCCCCTCCTGCCTAGTAAAGCCTGACAATACCCGGAAGGACATCCTCTCCTTTTCATGCCTCGGAAGAATTGTCCCAAAGCTTCCTCCCTTTCCGTCGCCTCCTTTCCTCCCTCCCTTTTGACGACCCGCAAGGGGGGGCGGTGCTGGTGGAAGGGTTGCGGAGGAGCCAGAAAAGGCAGACAAGTGATTGCGGATCAGATATTAGCGAGGTGGAGTCGGCCAGCGCCGCATCCAGGCGGAGGCGATCGGCGGCGCCGCCATGGACGAGTCCAGCATTTTGAGGCGGCGGGGGTTACAGGTAGGCGGGGGCGCACCCGACTCATCGTCGTCGTTGGTTTATGGCGACCCAAGTTAGCGCTCACTTTTGTTGCGTGCTCCCAGCAGGAAACGGATTCAATCGTTGTTGTATTGACACTTTGTGAACAAAAGGAATCCTTATCGGGTGGGATGGAGCAGGACCAGTTTTTTGTCCCCGTCCCCCTTTCCGTGGACAGAATACAAGTTAAACGACCGTGATGCCTGAGCTTACAAACTTAATTGGTTCCCAGAAAGTGTGTGTAAGGTGAAAAGTTCGTCTTCCAAACATTTATTTCCCATAAGAAACCATTAAAATGAGAATAATCCCTTCCCAGGTCCCCATGAAACATTATTTTCGACGAAATAAGCCTTAAAGGACAAACGACGCCGGACAAGTTGTGTCCATAATTTGTAAAATCGCTTCAAATGACTTCTACTGCGCGTATTTTACAAAGATTCCACCGCATATAGCTATATTTTACGTTTTAAGACTCGCGCTGAATATTCCAGAAGTCTTGTTTTTGAGTTGGTGACTATTCCTGACGTCACGTCACGGAAGGAACGCCCCTGACCGAGAAAGGACACCCTGTAGCAGTCCTTTCATCACATCAATGCATTTTGCGGTACTTTGTTTGGTCTGAAAACTTCATGTTGATCCGTGTTGATGGCGAAATTAGAAGGAAAACACATAAATAACGCGATGGTCAATCGTCGTGTGTTGCACCGAACAACTATTTGATATTCACTGACAAAAATTCCCAGGAGACAAATAAGCTCATTTACACGGAGCTTCATCGCCATCTTCTGCCTTTTTTGGGTGCTACATTTCTCTCGAGATGCCTCAAAATGACACAGAATAAATTCTTTAATCGATTGCAAACATGTATGTTTTCCTCTTCAGAACTATTTGAATGACATTCATAGCTGTATGAGTAACAAGAAAGCATCTTCTCCTAATCTGAAGCCATTGTTTTGATTCTCGAGCAAGGCAAGACGTCTTGGCGTGACACCACGAACAACTGAAACTGAAACTGGCCACTTCCGGTTTGAAATTGAAGTACTTTTTAGACACTAAGTCATTTTTATTGGTGTTTTGCATTTGACTAAAATATCATCCTGCATGTTTTGGGTATTTTAGATGCTATAAAACGTTTTTCTGATGTCAGTTAGGAAACAAAAAAGTGATGTGGGTTGTCCTTTAAAACTACACAAAATATACCTAATTGTATGTATAATAAATGGGCTATTGGATTGTAATGAAAGAAATAAACTGTACTGGATAATCAAGTCATTTTATTGACCTTTGTGATGGTCATTGATGTTGTTGCCATGCTTTGTCGGCGATAATACACTCACTCACACTGTCCGCTGCTAGCTGCTTTTCGTTAATCCAAATCAACAGAAGTGTTTCTTTTATGTCCTCTTCGGCTTAAAGTCAAAGTCAGCTTTATTGTCAAATATGCTAATATGCATGACATACTGCACAGATGAAATTAATGTCCTCTCGGACCCAGCGTACAAGGCATGCAAGGCATTTATAACGTGACTAAAAAGACATACACTAGCCTGTGGTGGGGTCTTTTTCTGTCTCATAATAGCAAAAGTACTCCACTCGATAACAAACCACATCCGCACTCAAAGAAAGAGGGTGACGAAAACCAGTCCGCCAGCCACTGTGGCGCTGTGTAGTTAGGTTTGTCCGCCGAAAACTAGTTCATCAGCCGAGACTATCTGCTCACGAATTTAATGTTCATGAGGCGAAATGTTCTTGAGCTAAAACGTTCGGAAGATGAGGTATCACTGTAACTGGTGACAAATGATGGCTGAAATCTGATTGGTTAAATGCTTCAATACGAAAACACACAACAGGAGAAAAACAACCAAAGGAAGCTGAAAGACAATTTGGAAGGATTTCATTGGAATTCATTGACACGAGAATTAATTCAGATATATATTTTTAGGCCAGCAGAGTAGGCCTTGCAGGCCCTGATGGCCCACCACTGCTCAGCCGTGTAAAATTGGTGCTTTGTTTTAATTTGAGTCCAACCGTCCTTGGGCAGTCTTTTAATTTGAAAAGCAGTCCTCTCAAAGCCAAAGCATTGCAACGGCGCCTTCTAGTGGGCGGCATCAGTCATGACATTTCCCATGGTTTACAAACATGGTGAAAGAATTTCAATTGAGATGATTAGAGGGACCTTGTCATCCAGGTCATGGCCGCCCGTTTGAAAAAAATCGCCATCTGAAGCCGAAGTTAATTACACACCCCCTCAGTTTGCACTACACTCATCTTATTTTTTTTTTCTTCACAGAAGGAGCTGAGTCTTCCCCGCCGAGGCAGCCTGTGAGTACACGCATGACGCGTTCGTCAAATTTATGTGTCCACTCCAGTGCCAGGGTTTTTGTCATTGTCACTCGAATTCCAGGACCCACAAAATATTAAGTTTTAGGACTACATAAAGTCAAAGTCAGCTTTATTGTCAAATATGCTAATATGACATCCAGCACAGATGAAATTACTGTCCTCTCGGACCCAGCATGCAAGGCATGACTTTAACAAACATAATAAACATGAAAACGCCAATTATTTAAACTTCAAAAATAGCGTAAAAAACCTTAGAAACTCTTCTTTCATCAGAGAAAAAGAGTTCCTTCCTAAGTCATATGGTTCTGGAGTTATCTGAGCTTGAAATGGTGGCACATGTACAAAATACCGTACATAATATATTGATTGATGTATAAAAGGCAAATGCTGCCCCCTCGTGGGAGTGAAAAACATTGCCAGAGGTCTGACCGAAGCTTCAAATGCACCCCAGATGCCTCCAGATGAAATGATAAATAATTCCAGATTTTGACATTTTAATGAAAATAGAGAGATTTTAGAGTGCAGAAAAATCTCCCATCTCTGTCAAGTGAGTCAAAATGGCAGCCGGCACTAAAAAAAAACTGAACACATTCGGGCCTTTTTTTTTGCGATCGCCAGGGACAGTCCCAAAAAAATATTGATTCAAAAAGGAACGGTGGGCTACCAACTCTCCTGTCTGTCATGGACTGTTTAACGACATTGCTTCAGTTTTATACATAATTTTCATACAAAAAATGTTTTTTTTTTAATTCCCCTTCCTAAATAATCATTAATAATAATACTACATATCTTTTCTAAGCGCCTTTCAAAACTCTCAAGGTCACTTTGCAGTCACAGGATAAGTTTTTTTTCTGTGGGTGAGCAGCGGCAGCCACACGCGCCAGCGTTCACGGAACCCGGAATTAACTCGCTTCCGGGTAGAGTGAACGCTGCCGCGAATGGCTGCCGCTGCTCACCCGTGCAAAAAAATTACATGACTGTAAAGTGTGCTTGAGTTTTGAAAGGCGCTTATAAATGAAATGTATTATTATTTATGGATGGATAGATAGATAGCAACTTCATGTTACAATAAAAATACATTAAATAAAAAGATACAGTAATACCTCAGTTTACGAACCCCTTGGCATAAATTTATGAAAATCTTACCTTGGCATACGAACTTTTTTCGGGATACACACGGAGCTGCCTCAATGGCTGCCAACCTCAAACCGGACTACAACTCCCCCCCTGATGAACTTGTTTCCCAATACAACATGGACCTTGCACACATGCTCAACACCCTTGCTCCTGTTAAATCCCGGTCAGTCAAATTCACTCGATCCGCCCCTTGGTTCACCGCCCAACTCCGCTCCACCAAGGCGAAAACTCGGCAGCTGGAAAGACTTTACAGAAAGACCGGCCTCACCACCCACCAGGACATGTACACAGCTCACCTCACCCACTACAAGGACTCTATCACACGCGCAAAATCGGAATACTATTCTGGACTGATTGATGCTAACAGTGGGAATTCACGGACTCTGTTTTCCCTATACAACAAAATCATTCAACCCCCTATCTCTCTCCCCCCACACTTTCACTCCTCAGACACCTGCAACGCACTACTTCTGTTTTTCACTGAAAAGATCAAGAAGATCCACCAGCACCTCGGCTCCTCTGTATCCCCCCCCTCTCCCAACCTTCCTACTCCCTATCAACTGCTGTCGTCTTTTGAACTCCCTCATCCCTCCTTACTTTCTGACCTCATCACCAAGTCCAAGAATTCCACCTGTCAACTTGACCCCCTCCCTACTGTCCTCATCAAATCTTGTCTACCTGCTCTCCTCCCTTTTATTTCAGCTATTATTCACTCCTCACTGTCCACTGGAATTGTTCCTGTCCCTCTTAAAACCGCAGCTGTAACACCAATCCTGAAAAAACTTGGTTCAGATCCCAATGATTTCAATAACCTACGTCCAATTTCGCATCTTCCATTTATCGCTAAAATTCTCGAAAAAACCGTCGCCTGTCAACTCCACTCTCACCTCACTCACAATAACCTCTACGAACAATTCCAGTCTGGTTTCCGTCCCCGCCACAGCACTGAATCAGCCCTCATAAAAATCACGAACGACCTTCTCATAGCAGCAGATACCGGCTCCCTCTCTATTCTCATCCTTCTTGATCTATCTGCGGCCTTTGACACAATTTCTCACCCCATCCTGCTCAACCGACTCTCCACTCTAGGCGTGACACACACCCCACTCAGTTGGTTTCACTCCTACCTCACTGGCCGCTCACAGTTTATCCAAATTACCTCATTCACTTCACGGTCCTCCCCTGTGTCTTCTGGTGTGCCCCAAGGTTCTGTCCTGGGGCCCCTTCTCTTTATTATATACCTTCTTCCCCTTGGTGATATCTTCCGCAAATTTGGAATTCATTTTCACTGCTTCGCGGATGACACCCAGCTCTACCTCTCCAGTAAACCCGACGCCTCTCTTCCACCTGCATCCCTTACACTTTGCCTCTCAGAAATCAAATCCTGGTTTTCATTGATGTATAAAAGGCAAATGCTGCCCCCTCGTGGGAGTGAAAAACATTGCCAGAGGTCTGACCGAAGCTTCAAATGCACCCCAGATGCCTCCAGATGAAATGATAAATGATTCCAGATTTTGACATTTTAATGAAAATAGAGAGATTTTAGAGTGCAGAAAAATCTCCCATCTCTGTCAAGTGAGTCAAAATGGCAGCCGGCACTAAAAAAAAACTGAACACATTCGGGCCTTTTTTTTTGCGATCGCCAGGGACAGTCCCAAAAAAATATTAATTCAAAAAGGAACGGTGGGCTACCAACTCTCCTGTCTGTCATGGACTGTTTAACGACATTGCTTCAGTTTTATACATAATTTTCATACAAAAAATGTTTTTTTTTTAATTCCCCTTCCTAAATAATCATTAATAATAATACTACATATCTTTTCTAAGCGCCTTTCAAAACTCTCAAGGTCACTTTGCAGTCACAGGATAAGTTTTTTTTCTGTGGGTGAGCAGCGGCAGCCACACGCGCCAGCGTTCACGGAACCCGGAATTAACTCGCTTCCGGGTAGAGTGAACGCTGCCGCGAATGGCTGCCGCTGCTCACCCGTGCAAAAAAATTACATGACTGTAAAGTGTGCTTGAGTTTTGAAAGGCGCTTATAAATGAAATGTATTATTATTTATGGATGGATAGATAGCAACTTCATGTTACAATAAAAATACATTAAATAAAAAGATACAGTAATACCTCAGTTTACGAACCCCTTGGCATAAATTTATGAAAATCTTACCTTGGCATACGAACTTTTTTCGGGATACACACGGAGCTGCCTCAATGAGTGATGTGTCATTCGCGAGCGAGCCTGTTCTAACAACAAAATGGCAGCCGACTGCTTTTGTCCTCTATTCCCCCCACCCCCAGTCTTCGGTTAAAGCCACGTGATTGGTCAAGAACGCAACAGTGAGGGGAGGTGGTTTAAACATTAAAGAGACAGGCAGACGACAATGAGAGAGTTTCAACTTTGATAGTTCAAAGGCAGAGTGTAGACTGCAAGGTTAAAATACTCTATCAATCAGGCTCCACAAACAACCCGCACAAGCCATATGTACACTTGATGCAAAAAGCTATCAACCCAGATAAAGAGAACACAATTGATGAGGAACTAGATAAAATGATCACAGAGAAAGAACCTACAAGGGATCATTCCTCAATATGGTGAAAGAAGGTTACATTCCTCATCAAGTGTTTCATGCTGAGGAAACGGGGCACTCCATTCCATCAAGCCATCAGCGACCATCACAAAGGTAAATAAAATGACTTTATTATAAAGTACAGTTTATTTCTTTAATTATAATACCATATCACATTTATTATACATCAAACAAGGTATATTTTGTGTCGTTTTAAGGCTTAGAAAATTAGAAAGTAAAAAATTATGTTTTATGGGGACCTGGGAACGGATTATCATTTTAATGGTTTCCTATCGGAAATTATTTTTTAGGATACACACTTTTCGTCTTACACACTGTCTGGGAACCAATTGAGTCCGTAAGCCAACGTATCACTGTATTTACTTTACTGGGGTACTTCACATTGGACTAGAAAGTGACTAGGCAACAATGCAATTCTATATATAAAATACCCTTATATTCATGAGCACCTGATATTGAATAATTCAAAAGATATTTAGCACCAACCCACACTGCCACACAAAATCCGTGAAAGACATTCGCATTTCCATGACATGTTCTGAACATGATCATAAGCGTGTCAAATGTTACCTTGTTAACTGTTTGGATCATTCTTTCGGCGGGGCTACTACCGATAACAGCTGTACGGGCAGTCTCTGCAACCACTGCTTGACGGTGATTTTCACTGCCCTCGTGTGTGACGTGTATACTTGAAATTGCCACTGCCGTCTACAAACGTGGATTTCTTCATAAAAGTGCAGTTTTTATCAAACACAGAACACGGGGTACAAAACATGAGTCGGGCGGTCGCATCGTAATGAAGCCAGGGCCGTGCTCCCATGCAGACTTGTAAAGCCTTTGGAGTATTTCTGTCTCGTATTCCTTGTCAGCAACCCTTTTCTCTTCTTCAGACCTAGGTCGCTTTCCCCTCATCTCAAGTTACCACCTTTCAGAAATGTCGACATTACAAACCTGTCTTTACAGTTGAAGGTGTAAACAAGAAAGACGCGTATTTATATTGACGATAATATGGTCACAAGTATTGAAATCTGGTTGTCATATCACATGAGAGTACGGGAGACTCAACGAGAAGCGCCATATACATGCGCAGTGGTAATACATTCAACGGCACATTTATGATTCTTTTTTTCACGTACTGTATGGAGGTTCGGTTAACGCTGTGTTTATATTTTCAATTTAAAAACACATTTATTACAATATATTTTCAACTGGTCAACCGGGCAGGTTAGTAACTGAACGAACTCCTCAAATGGGAAATGAAGTCGCCTCAGGCGACCGGACTGCCGCGAATTTCAAGCCCTGTCTTTGCATCACTGTGCCACCATTTCGGTGCCATCTACTTCCTGGACAGATAGTCCGCCATGGCACCTTTTGTGCTGGCCAAAAGTATGTGCGTTTGGGTGTGTAACGAGGGTTGACACTTCCTGCATGGCACGACTGTGCAAACCGTTCGTCGCGGCCTCCGGTGACCTCGGTTACCATGGCGATGGTATCTTGGAAGAGGCGGCCCGTAAATCCATCGCGACCGGCTCGCTTTTATTAGATAAGGAAGCTGCTTTGATTCGAGGTGGCCCAAAACCAATGTCGAGAAGCCCCCCCCCCCCCCCCCCTCCCCATTTGTATGCGTTCAAGTGACCTTTGAACACCACCTCTCCACCACCTTTTTTTCTCACATGAGCAGCCACTTGTGGTTGCATGGCAGCTCGTCGCCAGGTGGTGGTGTCACTCGGGGAGCGAGGGGCTCGATTATGAAGGAAAGGGAGGAGGGGCTATTGTCCCTCCGCAGGCAGGCGAGGGTCTTGTTTGACAGATTTGAGGCGGAAAGACCGAAACAACAAGCGCCATCCCCAATCGGGGCTTTCTCTGTCTTGTTTTTGTTGCCGCCGTCGTTTTGACTGCTCTTTTTCATCACGAGAGAGGGCGGAGCGGGGCTAGGTGGGGGGGGGGGGAGGCGGGAGCTGGACTGGCTAGCCGGATGGACGGACAAATGAACGGCATTGACACTGAGCTATTGTGATGGTTGCTATCGAGCAAAGAGGCAGCCATGAAAGCCCAACGGGAACGGCTGCGAATTCCTGGCCTGACGCTGGAGTGAGTACGCTCGCCTCGCTCGCCATCTGCGGCGGGAAGCCACTTGTCGTGTGCCTGTGAGAGGGAGGGGTGGGTGGTGGGCTGCACGTGCGTGCGTGATGCCGCAATGTAAAGACCAGTGGCAGGTCACCGCTGACTGCGGCGGCTTCTGCCTCGCCGTTTTCGGCAGCGTGAAGGTGTTTGTCCCCCTTCTCTTGTCTAAAAAGGGGGGAGGGGCGCGTTTGGGGATGCGGTGCATTCTGTGCGCGCATTATGTCCGTGCGTTTCACCCCCCCCCCTGTCAAGGTTATTTTGCGGTCCACGCTAATAGGATTAGCGCGAACATGCACGGATGACGAGTTCAACTCAGGCTGCGACGTGGCGGTAACGGCGGCCATCCGTACCCGCTACGACCACATAGCGCGCCGCAAACCCGATTTTGACAATTCTAGGAAATATTAGCAGGGTTCCCATAGTCTGGGTTGTTTTGCGGGCATCTTTTGAGCAAGGAACTCATTCCTCGCCGTCGAAAAATATGGAGCCGTCACGCATTTTTCAAAGGCTGCACAATCTCGTTCATTTGGCAAAATGGCCATTCTGGCACAATATTTTCCACATTTTGTAATGTTGGACCATTGTTTGCACTCACTAGCGACATTAATAAATGGAAAAGGCCATCCCCCTGTCTTTCGGCTATCAGAGAAAGAACTTCTTTCTCAGTCACATCTGCGGACCTCGGCGTGACCTCGACATTGCAGCGACACTCAGTGGTGTCTTTTCATTTATTTGGCAGTTTATTAATTAATTAATTTATTTATTCTTTTGATTGTTTATTTATTTATCTATTTATTTATGTATTTATCTGTTTATGTATTCATTTGTGTTTGTATTTTTTATTTATTCATTTAGATTTATCTCGTTTTTATTTATTTATTTTTTTACCTACTTATATTTATATTTGTATTATGTATATATTTTTATATTATATATATATTATCGTTATTTATTTTTTACGTATTTATATTTATATTTATTTATATTTGTTTTATGTACATCTTTTTATATTATATATATATATTATATACAGTAAAGTCTCGTTATATTGATATCGGCTATATCGATAGTACTGCTTATTACGATACTATTTCTATGAACGCAAGGAGAAAATTTACATGCCGCAGGATCGGATATATCGATAGTCCGGTTATATCGATATTTTTTCCGACTCCCGAGAATATCGATATAATGAGACTTTACTGTATTTTTATTTTTTATATTTGTTTTATGTATATATTTATTTATTCATTTATTCCTGCCACAGAGGAGATACAATGTCAAAGCCATTCATTTGACTCCAGAAGAGAGACAAACGCCTCGCGTGTGCGAGTGTGTGTGTGTGTGTGTATGTGGGGGGGAGGTGTGTAGGAGCCGTGTAAAGTATTTCACTTTGCTCCGTTTAACTTGCAGCCTGACGCCTCGAAGTTTGAGCCCCACCCCCACTAGCCCATGCAGCCCGTGCAGCCCTCTGCACGCCTTTCACTTCTGGAGGTAAGCGAGTGGCACCACGAATTCCTCCCACCCTCGCCCACCTGCTGCCGGCATCAAAATAGACACGCGCTGATCGAGCGCCGCGCTTGACTTTTTGCCCACAAAAATTAACCAATTGGCACGCCCCCAATGTAAGTTCCATCAACGGGATCAAATTGGGCGCGCCCTATCACCCCTCCCCCCCAACAAAAAAAAAACAAAACTCAGAATTAGTGCATGGGTCCACTCTCCCTCCTTTGTGTTTATTACGCAAGTGGAGGGATTCCCACCTGACTCAGATGCCCCTGTCCGATTTTTGGGGGCCACCCAAGCGAGGGGATGATGCTGCGGCTCCTCCTCCTCCTAAGACCCGCCCCACTAAAGCCTCCTCCCACCACGTCATCGCCGTTACTTGGCGGTTACGCGCAAACAAAGAGTCAGCATGCCTTCGCCCGTTGCCGCTCCGCCTTTTGCAACCTGACCTGTATCGTCCACTGGAGATACCGCACGGGGGGGGGGGGCGATTTCGATTACGTCTTTTGATCCATCGGGAGGACGGCGCGTCCTCATGCCGCCGCCCGACACCGACCGTCAATGCGCTCCCGCCGCTCAGCTCCCGCTATCCTATCCCGACGCGGATGGCGGCGCATGGACGCCGGCGGACAACTTTTATGCGCCGCACTTCTTAGGACGAGCTCGCCTGCGACGCTCCCAAAGGTAGCCGGCCGCCCCCCCCTTTGTCCTTGGGTCGGATTGCTTTGGAATAAGCTTGACGCGGAAGCGTGCCGCAACTAGCTCGGGATTAAGCTGAGATCTGTGTTTTTATATATTTATGTATATATATATAAGATGTCAAATACGAGGCCCGGAGGCTAAATCTGCCCCACCACGTCATTTTATTCGGCCGGCGAAAGCAATTAAAACCTGTCAAATTCCATGCTATCTATTCAGCTAGCTATTTCGGAAGGTAACAACTGAGCGAGTGAGCTAGCTAGCTCTCTTTCTAATCAGATAGCTGGCTAATTCCTTACATCACAGGTGTGAAAGTCAAGGCCCGGGGGCCAAATCAAACCTGTGAAATTCCATGCTCATCTATCAAGCTAGCGAGCTAGTAAGCGATTGAGATAGCTAGCTTTCTTTCTATTCAGATAGCTGGCTGATTCCTTACATCACACATCCTTACATTTGTATTTATTTATTTTAGTATTAACTAATTTGCTGCCATTTTTTCGGGAATTGAAAACTTGGTAAGCATGGAGTGCCATTACAGAATTTGTTGGAGTTTTGGTTTTTCTTGCGGTGGCGGCAGGAGGTGCCGTTAAAGCGCTGGTCAGACCTCTGGCAATGTTTTCTCCTTTCACAAGGGGGCAGCATTTCCCCTTTTTTCATGTTAGCGCTTTGTTACATCTTCAGCTGTTGTTAAAGCGCTATATAAATCAATATGGATCTCATTTCAAGCTCAGATAACTCCAGACCCATATAACTTGGGAATTAACTCTTTTTTTTCTGATAAAAGAAGACACTCTAAGGTTTCTTACTCTGCATTGAATGTCTATGTAGTCCTAAAACTCAATATTCTGTGGGTTCTGCAATTGGAGTGACAGTGACAAAAACCCTGGCGCTTAAGTGGATACATTTTTGCACATTGACTGCCAGTCAATGAGTTAATGTGGTTTTCTTTGGGGGGGGTGCCCGAAAAAGCATAAAAATAAACCAATATATTTCTTGGAATGTTAAATTTTGACGAATCTTGAAATATATAATTTCCCTCTGGGACGATTTAATTTTGCTGCCAATGACTTTTGCTCACTTTTTAAATGAAATCCGACAACCGTGCCAAAATTTGCCACAAGACACCCACAAGATTTGGTTGTTTTTGCAAACGGAAACAAAAAGCAGCAGCCGGCGGCAGTAACATGACACATGACAACGGGCTGTAAACACGGGCCGGCGTCCAGAAAGCGCGGCGTGGCGCGCTCCCGTCTCAGGTTGAGCGCTTACTTTGGGCACTGAGAAAATGTGGCGCACTCAAAGTTGGCCAGTGCCGTTCAAGCGCGATATTACCACGACGCCAGAGCCGAGACGCTAACATTCTAAAATGTCTGTGTAATTATCCCAGATACTATACAGGTAACATCCGAGTTATGACCCGATTCCGTTCCGACAAAACGGCCGTAAAGCAAACGGTCGTAAGTTGAAATGCATTCGAAATGGCCGACGCGAGGTTTATATGACAGGATAGTATACAATGTCAATCTGTTGTTTTTAAGCAATGTTTTCTATTGAATACTATTATATACCAAACTGTTTACAGTTCATTTATAAATTTGATCACTTTTAGTGTCATTTTTATCATTTTATATTTCGTATTATCGCTTTTTATGACTGTATAACTACCTGTATTGTATACCAAACTGTTTACTGTACAGTTCATTTATAAATGTTATACTTACCTGTTAGTGTGGTTTTTATCATTTTACATTTCATATTATCGATTAACGGCCAAAAGAGGTTGCCCGACACACACGCTTCAACTCGGGCGGATGCCGGAGGAAAAAAAGCAGTGTACGGTACTACAAGAGATTTTGCTGAGACGGTATCCGCACTGTATAACTACTATATTGAGTGTAGTCACGCAGTAGATTGCTGTGCGAGTGTCAGAGATATGACAGACAGACACCGTGGACAGAGACTCAGAACCAGAAAGATTGTCCCCACTGCCGGCAGGAGACGCAGTCATCAGATGACATACGTCTGAATTGTGCGCCCCTCTGCCAAGCTATTTATTGAGAGTATATGCAAATTACAGTGATATATTAGTAAACATAGTTTTCTTGATTATAATGCCACACCTCTGGGCGTTCTGAGCACCAACAGCTGCAAGCAGTAAAACATAAGACATTTTAATTGGTTGTCTTTTCCAAGAACTGATAAGTTCGTAATCTGGCGCTTGTGCAGGATGTTTAAGCCGTAAATAACTTTGGTGGAAAAGGAGTATCTCAAGCCCTAAATTCTGTGCAAGGCCGGACCTTCTAGAATCTTGATGGAGACGACGGTTCATCGTGCCGTATCAGATTTACTGTGGCCATCTGCGCTTTGACTGTAGGCCCATTGTTTAGTTGGTTAGCAAAGCATGGCACTTTTTAAACATGATAAATTCTTATTCTCCATCAGCGAGTGTGTGACATGCTGGCTGGCCAAAATTGTAGAACGCGTTGCTGGCTGCCTGCGCGTTGCAGTGCCAGGCGTAGAATATAAAAAAAGGGGGGGGGGGGGGGCGGTCTGGTGGTCGTGGTAGTAAGTATGGGTGGTCGTAAATTGCGCTGGTCGTTACTTGGATGTTACCTGTATTTTATTTCAGATAAATAACAACTTAGGGTCTGAATTTGTGAGAAAAAAATGAATTAAGTGTGCCCTTTTCTCTCTTGAAAAAAGCATCTTAACTCATTGACTGGCAGACCATAAAAAAATGTGTCCACTCCAGTGTCAGGGTTTTTGTCATTCTCACTCGAATTCCAGGACCCACAGAATGTTGAGTTTTAGGATGACATCACCATTCAATACAGCGTTAGAAATCCTAGACTCTCTTCGTTCATCAGAAAAAAAGAGTTAATTCCTAAATGATATGAGTCTGGAGTTATCTGAGCTTGAAATGGGGGCGGCTGTACAAAATACAAGACAATCCATATTGATTTATTGATTGAGGAAAAAGCATTCCCAGAGGTCTCTGCCAGTGCTTAATAAATACATTCGGGAATAGCAGTGAATGAGTTCACATGACAAGAAATAATGAAGTCAGATATTCTTCAAAATAAAAAGTGGTCATTGATGAGAACGGACTTTCTCAAATTAAAAAAAAAAATTTTTTTTATTGAATGTAAGCCGTACTAAATGTAATGAAAGTTGACATTTTGGGGAGATTCGTCGCCAACGTTTTTATTGAATAAAAACTATTATTCATTCCAAATATGGGCGTGGGCGGGGTTAATTTGACACATCCAACTCCAGTATGCTATCAAAATGTATTTGCATTTTTTCTCATGTTTTAATCCTCGTCCTGACCTACTTGCAAAACGGCTTAGCGGTAAATAGCGGCAGCTATGTTGCAGTCCGTGAAACATTCCCGCACACTCGGCGCGTGGCGAAATCGAACTTATTGAGGAGCAAAAATCCCCCCTTGGCCCCTTCATGTACATTTATACATCTGTGATTCGAAAAAGTGTCGTAGTGGACCCGGCGTACCCTGCACACCACCTTTTCCAGCGACTCCCCTCAGACAGGCAGGCGCTACCCATCCATGCAGAGCAAATCCAGCAGACATTTCGACATATACTTCTGATAGTGGCTTTGTGGTGAA
Source organism: Hippocampus bargibanti (assembly GCF_051943395.1). NCBI lineage: Eukaryota > Metazoa > Chordata > Actinopteri > Syngnathiformes > Syngnathidae > Hippocampus > Hippocampus bargibanti. The sequence goes on along the minus strand of NC_142751.1, from coordinate 3,642,135 downwards.
TGCGAGCTCTTGACAGCACAAAGGTAGCAGGCGACATCTTTGTTTCCTTTGTCTGTCTATTTTTTGCCTCACTCCATATCCCAAAATAAGTTGAAAGGCTGCTTTTGACATATTGAGAGTGCTTTGTAGAGAGTGCCAAACGGCCTTCCAATCAAAATCCAATTTCCCATTTGAATGGATGATTTCCTCAAGACGTTTGGCTCTTTGTTTCCGGCCCCTTTCTCGCATTCCAATCGCCTCATCTTTCATGCTGAACAATAAATCGGATTCAAATCGATATCCCAACGAAGACAAACTGATACGACAGGAAGTGGGCCCAAATTTAACACGAGCCCCTTTATCACTGACCAACTTTTACGCCGGCCGACTTTGGCCAGCGTGAAAAGGGGTGAGAGGTGCTCGCTGTCTCCTATTTGTAAGTGGGCGCTCACCACCGATCCAAACGCAGAAAACAGCAGGATCAAGCGTGTCGGGCTCCGATCGAGCGGCGGTGGCGACGGCCTAATCCGAAGCCGGCGCGTATTTATAGATGGCGTTAAACCTGAGCCGCTTTGACGCCTGCACCTGTGGACCAGATGCTTTTCGCCAATGGGCGAGCGCCCCGTTAAACAAAGAAGGATCTCGCACCAGCCAAATGGAAACCGACCATGTGGGAAGGGGGCCAAATTAGCCGACCCGCCGCTAGCGGTTAGCCGGCAGAGGGACCCGTCCGTCCTTTACTTGCGTTGCTTTTTTGGCAGCTTTGTCAACATCTCTTTAATGTTCGCTGTCCAGTTTGCAAAATTGACAGGGGGGGTGGTTAATGGCAAGGTATAATTTCTCATCGAAACCAAGGGTGTCAAAGTTAAGGCCCGGGGGCTAAATCTGGCCCGCCACATCATTTTATTTAGCCATAATCATCTCTTGAGCTGTCTAGGTAGTTAGCAACCGAGCGAGCTAGCTGGCTATCTCCCTTTCTACTCAGATAGCTGCCTACTCCCTTACATCAAAAGTGTCAAAGTGAAGGCCCGGCCCACCAAAGCGAATCAAACTTGTGAAATTCCATGCTCATCTATCGAGATAGCTAGCTAGCGATTGACCTTTCCATTCAGCTAGCTGGCTACTCCCTATCCTCACAGGTGTCAAAGTCAAGGCCAGGGGGGCCAAATCTAGCCTGCCACATCATTTTATTTGGCACGCCTGATTTGCAAAAGCAAATCAGGCGTGTCAAGTGCCTTGATGCTTGCTAAAATCCCAACCAAAATTTCAAATTATCCCAATTAAACCACAATTAGGGGATGAAATATTCTAATGGCTTCCCCAAATTCATAACGGCCCCCGAGAGGAAACCGTAACGACAATTTGGCCCCCCGTGGCAAAAAAATTACTATGACCGCCTTGTGATGGTGGTCAAAGTGTGTAGCTCAACAGTCGTGACAAGGGGGCACTCCTCATGACCTCGCATTGACAACTGAGTCTAGTCTGCCTACTTGGGCATTTGGACTCTGAGCGCCCCATTGTTCTTTGGAGTGTTCCTGGCGTGTGCAACGCTCGCCGACGCGGCCCGATTCTATCACTGTGTTCGAGCCGTGCCGTCGTCCTCCTCCTCCTTTGACGTGTGCACAAATGCTTCTTCATGTTGGAATTTAAAAAAAATATATACAGGTAACATCTGAGTTACGACCGGGTTCTGTTCTGACAAAACGGTCGTAAGTCAAACGCTCGTAAGTTGAAATCCATTCAAAATGGCCGACGTTACGTTTATACGACAGGATACTACTACTACTACTACTACTACTACTAATAATAATAATACATTTCATTTATAAGCGCTTTTGAAAACTCTCAAGGTCACAGGATAAGTTTTTCTGTGGGTGAGCAGTGGCAGCCACACGCGCCAGCGTTCACTCAACAAGGAAGTAACTCAAATAGAATAGTAAGACAAATAGATAGAAAGCTAGCTAGCTAGCCAGCCAGCCAGCCAGATAGCTATTGTACGGTATTACAGCAAAGACAAAGAGGCTAGTACACGATGTCAATCTGTTGTTTTTTTTTTAAGCAATGTTTTCGATTGAATACTATCATATACCAAACTGTGTACAGTTCATTTATAAATTTGATCACTTTTAGTGTCATTTTTAGCATTTTATATTTCCTATTATCGATTTTTATCACTGTATAACTGTACCTGTAATGTATACCAAACTGTTTACTGTACAATTCATTTATACATTTTATACTTAGCTTTTAGTGTCATTTTTATCATTTTATATTTCATATTATCTATTTTTATTTGATATTTAGATTTTATATAGTGGGTTAAAGAAAACACTTAACTACACTTACGTAAAGAATACAGCTGTTGAAAAAGGGGTCTCCCTGCTAACAGCCAGAAGAGGTCGGGCGCCGAAGGAAAAAAAGCAGTGTACAGTACTACAGGAGACAGTATCTATCCTGTATAACTACTGTATTGAGTGTAGTCACGCAGTAGATTGCTGTGCAAGCGTGTGACATGCTGGCTGGCCAAAATTGTAGTATGTGTTTCCAGCTGCTTGCGCGTTGTGGTGCCAGGCATAGAATTTTTTTTTTAAAAAGGGTCTGGCGGTACTGGTGGTCGTAAATCGCGGTGGTCGTAAATCGCGGTGGTCGTAAATCGCGGCGGTCGTAACTCGGATGTTACCTGTATACATATTAAAAAAAATAAATAAATACATAAACATCCCCTAAAAACGTCACTAAAAAGCGAGTGAAGAAGTAACAAAGAAGTAAAGTGTAGACGCGGCGGTTCCGATTTCGCAGCCCCTGACTGATTTGTTGTTTGTTTTTATTTCAGCTGTCGGACGAGCAACAGGAAAAGTCTGATCGGAAGCGGCCAGTCCAGCGCTCTACCACGACCCCACTCGCCGCTCTCGTCTCTCGCAGGTGCCTCATTCGCACGCTTGTGGTCGCTTCTCTTCCAACTTTTTTTTTGTTTACGGTGAGGCGTTTGGCTTCATGTCAAGTTCCCCCAATTGCTGCCATTTTCAGTCTGCGCAGTGAAGAATCTTTTCGATTTGGATTTGGATTAGTTTTTGTTAGCCTCACGAATGTTTTTCCTTCCTGGAAAAACGCTAAATCGAACTGAGGGCCCGAATCAATGTCACCAACGGAATGTTGGATGACGACAACATCGCCAAAGTCGATTGTGTGTTTTGAGGAAGCGAAGAGAGGAAGCGCTCCTTGACCGCGGGGCCTTTTACTTCCTGCCCTCGGCGAGGCAAAAAAGCAGCCAGGTCGCAACGTGCCACTCGGTCTCTGCCCGCTGCGGAAAGAATGCGTTTAGATCCGCACGCATTCTCGGGCGACTTGACGGTATGGGCGAGGCGCGGCGGCGCCGCTGGAGGTAACGCGCTGCTGTGGACGACTTCTTTTGTTGTCATGCCCAAATATGGACGCGGTGCCTTTGTCGTTTCCTTACTTGCCGGGTCGGGGCTGTTTAGCTGTGGCGAGGGAGCGTTAAAACCCATTTGATGCAAATTTTTAGACGGATGAAACGTTGTGCGCGCTAACATGGCCGTATTTGTTGTCCCCTCTTGCAGGCACGAGTCCGCAGGACAGCCCCCGGAACTTCTCTCCCAGCGCCTCGGCTCATTTCTCCTTTGCGCGAAGGTGCCGGTTCTATTGTTGTCATTTTTGTTGTCGCTCATAAGATGAGTACAGTTATACCTTGGCTTACGAACTTAATTGCTTCCCAGACAGAGTGTGTAAGGTGAAAAGTGTATCCCAAAAATTTATTTCCCAGAGGAAACCATTAAAATGAGAATAATCCGTTCCCAGGTCCCCATATAACATAATTTTCTCCTTTCTAATTTTCTCATCTCATCTCATGTCATTTTCCGTACCGCTTATTCCTCATTAGGGTCGCGGGGGTTGCTGGAGCCTATCTCAGCTGTCTTCGGGCACGAGGCGGGGGACACCCTGAATTGGTTGCCAGCCAATCGCAGGGCACACGAAGACATACAACAGTCACTCTCACACTCACACCTAGGGACAATTTGGAGTGGTCAATCTGCCTGCCATGCATGTTTTTGGAGTGTGGGAGGAAACCGGAGGACCCGGAGAAAACCCACGCGGGTCCGGGGAGAACATGCAAACTCCACACAGGGAGGCTGGACCGGGACGCGAACCGGCGACCTCTGCACTGTGAAGCCGGTGTGCTAACCACTCGACTACCGGGCCGCCCTCCTTTCTAATTTTCTAAGCCTTAAAACTACACAACGTATACCTTATTTTATGTATAATAAAAGAAAAAGAAATCAACTGTACAGTGAGACCTCAACTTACGAACTTAATTGGTTCCCAGACAGAGTGTGTAAGGTGAAAAGTGTGTATCTCCAAAAAAAATTCCCATAGGAAACCATTAAAATGGGAATAATCCGTTCCCGGGTTTCCATAAAATATACTTTTCAACTAAATAAGCCTTAAAACTACACACAACATACCTTATTCTATGTATAATAAATGTTCTATTCAATAGCATGTATCATAAAGTCACTTTAATTAAGTTTATGGCTTGATGGAATGACGTTGGAGGTCGAAGGTCAAAGGGAATTGCTGTTTGGAAAGGGGCGAATTACATGAGGACTGTAATTAAAGAAATAAACTGTGCTGTAAAATAAAGTTTTATTTACCTTTTTGATGGTCGTTGATGGCTTATGGAAGGACAGTCACCTTCCATAAGGACTGTTGGTAACTTAACCTCTGGTGCTGTTTGGTCGTGTACTTCCGCTGAAGATCACTCCGCCAGCCGTGGTGGGTGTGTATTATGAAAATAGTGCTTATTATAAGGTTTAATTTTCATAAATTTGCCGTTCGTAAGATAAAGTGTTTGTAAATTGAGGTCTCACTGTATACTGTATTAATAAAGTTGTTTTATTTACCTTTGTGATGGATGAAAAGGTTTCTTCAGCCGTCATCTGTACTTCTTTGAAGGTGTCGGACGTTTCACTTCTTATCCAAGAAACTTCTTCAGCAAACTAAAGTCTTACTCGTAGTTTAGGCCCTATATATATATCCCTACTGTCCAGACATGGCGGTGCCGCACTCTGCTATGATAGGTCCCTGCTCTCAGGTTGGAGGGAACAGAGGACCACTCCCTGCTGCTCTACTGATTGTTCCTATTGTTCTGACTAACGACTGGCCTGATTGCCCCACTTCCTCCGGTATCACCTCATCAGTATTCCTAATCCTATTTTGCCTAAATAAGCTGTTGTACGAACGATCCAAATTGAACCTCACCCCACAATATCGGTTTAAAGAAGGATTTAGCTGTGAAAATCGCTTCTTTTACTCCCCTTTCAAACCATCTATGTTCTTTCACTAAGATTTTAACGTCATTGTCATTCACCACAATCACCAGCTGTGAACCGACGCTCGGTGGTAAGACCTTTTGCAGAGAGATCCAAAATGACCCCAATCCCAAAACATCACCAAAGACGACTCGTAGGATCATATCAGGAGAGCACTCACTAACTGTGAGTACCCTCAGTGGTCATTTAACAAATGTCAGAAAGAAAGAATAGGGAATGAAACCAAAAATTCTCAAGATACAAAAAGGAGAGGAGTAGCAGTACCTTACATTGCAGAAGTTTCGGAAAAACTACAGTCCTTTGGCAACACAAAATTCCTACTTATTTCAAACCGATAACCGCGTTAAAGCAAAAATTAGTGCATCCAAAAGATAGGCTGCCAAATGAAAAACAAAGTAATGTCGTTTATTCAATACACTGTAAGAATGAAAATTGTAAAGAGCAATAGATTGGGGGGACTAAACAAATTCTCAACAAAAGACTTCAACATCGCAGGGATAATACTAGTGGGCCTCAATCGGCAGTACATATGCACCTAAAAGCTGGCAACCAGTCATTTGACGGCAATGAGGTTAAAATCTTAGCGAAAGAACATAGATGGTTTGAAAGGGGAGTAAAAGAAGCGATTTTCAGAAAACAGCTAAATTCTTCTTTAAATCGATATGGTGGGGTGAGGTTCAATTTGGATCGTTCGTACAACAGCCTACTTAGGCAAAATAGGATTAGGAATACTGATGAGGTGATACCGGTGGAAGTGGGGCAATCAGGCCAGTTGTTAGTCGGAACAATCAGTGGAGCGGCAGGGAGTAGTCCTCTGCTCCCCCCAACCTGAGAGCCGGGACCTATCACAGCAGAGTCCGGCACCGCCATGTCTGTACAGATGACGGCTGAAGAAACCTTTTCATCGATGGACCACTCCGTACGACTGAGAGCTTACACAGACATACCTTTGTGATGGTCGATGGCTTGATGGAATGGAGTGGCCGGTTTCATCAGCATTAAACACTTGATGAGGAACGTAACCTTGTTCTTTCACCATCTTGATCCCTTGTAGGTGCTTTCTCTGCGATCATTTTACCTTGTTCCTCATCAATTATGTGTGTTGTGTTCTGTTTAGCTGGGTTGATAGCTTTTTGCATCAAGTGTACAGATGGCTTGTGCGGGTTGTTTGTGGATCCTGATTGATGGGATATTTTAACCTTGCAGTCTACACTGCCTTTGAACTATCAAAGTTGAAACTGAGCAAGACTGTTGCCTTACTCAGTCACAGACTGTCATCTGCCTGTCTCTAATGTTTAAACCACCCCCCGCCACTGCTGCGTTCTTCACCAATCACGTGGCTTTAACTGAAGACTGGGGGCGGGGAATAGAGGGCAAAAACAGTTGGCTACCATTTTGTTGTTAGAAGAACGGGCTCATCCGCGAACGACACATCACTCATTGAGGCAGTCCGTGTATGAAAAAAGTATGCCAAGGTAAAGTTCGTAAGCCAATGTCAAATTTTCATAAATGTAACGTATACTGAGGAATCACTGTATTGCAATGTTTTGTTTTGTTTTGTTTTTTGTTTTTGCTTTTGTGGGCATCAGGAGCGACGGGCGCCGCTGGTCGCTGGCCTCCCTGCCCTCGTCGGGATATGGAACCAACACGCCCAACTCCAGCGTCTCTGTGAGTCACCGCTAATCTCCATTTCTCCCATTTTTGCCAGTTTCCTGAGCGCTAGCACAAAACACTGACTTTTTTTGCGACTTTTTGAGTTGTTTTCTTGTTGAATGTCAATTTGTTTCACTTCCAGTCATCCTGTTCATCACAGGAGAAGCTGCACCAGCTGCCCTTTCAGCCCACGCCGGACGAGCTGCACTTCCTGTCAAAGCACTTTTGCACCGAGAACATCTCCGCTGACGAATGTCGTCGAGCGGCCGGCATGCGGCCGCGCTCGCGCAGCCTCAGGTTGGGTCAAATTCACCCGTCGCCACCGTGCCTCAAATTTTCGGATAGCGGCGACGCTTTGCCGTCCGTCTGTTCTCGGCAGCCCCGGGAGGTCGCCGTCCTGCTACGACCACGAGATCATCATGATGAATCACGTCTACAAGGAGCGCTTCCCCAAGGTAGCCCGCTCGCTCACATCCCTGCTGGGGCGGGACCCCGAACTGACCTTTGACCTTGGCGTTTGTCTTCAGGCCACCGCTCAGATGGAAGAGAAAATCCAGGAGATCGTCCGCGGCAACGCCTCCGAGAGCGCCCTCCCGCTGGCCGACGGCGTGCTGGGCTTCGCCCGCCACCAGATCATCGAGCTGGCGCGCGACTGCCTGGAGAAGAGCCGGTTGGGCCTGGTCACTTCCAGCTACTTCTGCGAGCTCACCGACAAGCTGGAGAGGCTCGTGCGGGAGGTCGGCGTCCCGTTGCTCGACACCGGTGCCGCAAAAGCGTCGGCCGTCATCTTCACCGCCGTGACCTTCTCTGCCTGCAGTCCACCGAACGATCTGAGAGCGAGGAGGTCAACTTGATCCGCGAGCTGGCCAAGAAGATCCTCATGGTCATCGCGCGACCCGCCCGGCTGCTGGAATGTCTGGTATGCCTCGCTGCCATCGATGTCACTCGGTGGCCCCGTTTCGCTCAAGTCCAACATGTGCATGCAGGAATTCGACCCCGAAGAGTTCTACCACCTCCTGGAGGCTGCAGAGGGCCACGCCAAAGAGGGGCAGGGCATCAAGACCGACATCCCTCGTTACATCATCAGTCAACTGGGACTCACCCGAGATCCCTTGGAAGGTCTGTCGGTCATTTAAAAAAAAATGTCTACGTACAAGCATGCATTAACAAAAGCAAAATATATATTTTTTTGTGGCCCACGTCTGAACGGTGGCCCACAAATGGCCCCCTAGCTGCATTTTGTGAACCTCCAAACCAATAATACCTCCATAGGCAACGCCTGAAAGCCCGCAACGGCACTCTCGAGCGCCGCATGGTCTCTGTGGGATTGCCGTCCTTTTTCTGACCTTGCCGGTTTTGATCTTTGGTTTGTTTTTGTTGTACAGAGATGGCCCTGTTCAGCAGCAGCGACAGCGGAATCGCACAGACTCCAGAAACCGACGATTGCGTGAGTGATAAAAATCATCGATGGAATCTTTCTTTTCCCCAATTAATGCTTATATGTTTCAATTTTTTGTTTCCGCCGCTCTTGTTCAGTCCCAGAATTTGAGCGGCGCCTTGAGGTCCAGACACAAACCCTGCGAATTTGACTTTGAGTTGACCAAACTCATTAGCAACGGCGCCTACGGGTGAGACCAAATGTCATTTTGTCATTTTGAAGTCATCTTTGTGCTAGCTACATCACGCGAGCTAAATCGCACTAGCTTTTTCTCACTAGCTACATCGCACTAGCTACATTGCGCTAGCTAAATCGCGCTGGCTACGTCGCGCTGGCTACGTCGCGCTAGCTAAGTTGCGCTAGCTAAGTCACGCTAGCTATGTCGCTAGCTGCCTGGATGTCTTTGTCGCGCTGGACGGTCTCTCGGTTCTCGTTCCATTTGCACCAGTCAAACGCGTCCACTTGTCGAAAAAAAATGGCTGAAAATGAAGATGCGATCCGACTATCAAATGGAGCGTACGACAATGAATCAAGCGCTAACGGCGTGCGCGGTGGCAGGGCGGTGTACTTGGTGCGGCACAAGGAGAGCAAGCAGCGTTTCGCCATGAAGAAAATCAACAAGCAGAACCTGATGCTGAGGAACCAGATCCAGCAGGCCTTTGTGGAAAGGGACATCCTGACTTTTGCGGAAAACCCCTTTGTGGTCTCCATGTACTGCTCCTTCGAGACCAGGCGCCACCTGTGCATGGTCATGGAGTACGTGGAAGGTAACGACAACATTGAGGACCTGCTGGAGGACGCGGAAGATGCGTGTTTCATGGATGTTAACCTTTTCCAGGCGGAGACTGCGCCACCCTGCTGAAAAACATGGGCCCCCTTCCCGTGGACATGGCCCGGATGTACTTTGCAGAGACGGTGCTGGCCTTGGAGTACCTGCATAACTACGGCGTCGTGCATCGAGACCTAAAACCGGACAAGTAAGGTTCTCCGCCGTCTCCGTCCACCCAGCACAAACTTGCCCCATTGACAACGAAATACGCCGCCTCTGTCCCAGTTTGCTGGTAACGTCCATGGGCCACATCAAGCTGACGGACTTCGGACTGTCCAAAGTGGGCCTGATGAACATGACCACCAACCTGTACGAAGGCCACATCGAGAAGGATGCCCGCGAGTTCTCTGACAAGCAGGTGAGCGCCGGTGGCCCGCCTGCTCGTCGGCGGTTTTTTTATGTGGTTTGCACTTAGGTTTGTGGCACGCCCGAGTACATCGCCCCCGAGGTGATCTTGAGGCAAGGCTACGGCAAACCAGTGGACTGGTGGGCCATGGGCATCATTCTCTATGAGTTCCTGGTGGGTTGCGTGCCCTTTTTCGGGGACACACCCGAGGAGCTCTTCGGGCAGGTCATCAGCGGTCAGTGCAACCCACCCCCCGAAATGAATGTTGGAAATCTGCAGCTGCAGAACTCCTTTCCAATGCGTCCCCAGATGAGATCAACTGGCCAGACGGAGAGGACGCGCCGCCTGCCGAGGCCCAAGACCTCATCAACTTCCTGCTCCGGCAGAATCCCCTGGAGAGGATGGGCGCAGGTACGGGCCGAGTGTCAAGCGCCGCGGCTCGGGCGTTCGCTATAGAAAGCTTGCCGCGTCTCTGCAGGCGGCGCCGGCGAGGTCAAGCAGCACCCCTTTTTCCACCACCTGGACTGGAATGGCCTCCTACGCCAGAAGGCCGAGTTCATTCCTCAGCTGGAGTCCGAGGACGACACCAGCTACTTTGACAGTAAGTCGGTCGAGGTGGCCCCCTTTTGGCTCCAAAAGCGGCTCAAGGTTTTTCCCGTCTGCTGTCGTCTCCGCAGCTCGCTCGGAGCGCTACCACCACCTGGAGACGGAGGAGGATGACACCAACGACGAGGACTTCAATGCGGAGCTCCGTCAGTTCTCCTCCTGCTCGCATCGCTTCTCCAAGGTGACCGTTGACAAAATCCATCCCCTCTTTCTCTGGATTAGATTACATTCGGTCTGATTCGATTACATTCAATTTGATGCGATTTGCCCCGTTTCGACTCGATTCAACAAAATTCGGTTTGATTCGATTTTGATCTGATATGATTCGATTAAAATAGATTTGATTAGACATGATTTCATTAGATTAAAACTGATTCAATTTGTTTCAATCTAATTTGATTTAACTCGATTTCACGCGATTCGACTCAATTTGACTCAATTCGACTCAATTCGGTTTGATTCAATTTTGATGCGATTAAAATTGATTTGATTGATCTAATTTGATTAGATTATATCTGATTCAATTTGTTTCAATCTGATTCAATTTGAGCGATTTGACGCAATTTTAATTGATTTGACTCAATTCGACTCGGTTTGATTCGGTTTTATTGGATCCGATTTGATCCTGTCTGATTCGATTAAAATAGATTAGATTCAATTAAAATAGATTAGAATAAATTAAAATACATTAGATCTGATTCAATTTATTTCAATCTGATTCGATTTGACTCAATTTGACTTGATTCGACTAGATTTGGTTCAATTTGATCCTGTTTGATTCGATTAATATAGATTAAATTCGATTCGATTAAAATAGATTAGATTACATTACTTTAGAATAAATTTGATCAAGAGCGAACTCGACATGTCCACCGTTTAATAAAACGGTGGTGTAAACGTTTGGGATTCCGAACTGGTGGTGGTCTTCCAGGTGTACAGCAGCCTGGACCTGTCGCGGGGCCACATGGAGGAGAAATACGACACTGCGGAAGAGAAGAAAAGCGAAAGCCCACCCGTGCGAGACCCGCTGGGCTGGATGCCCGACTTCACCGACACGTAAATGCCGCCCTCCAATAAACCAAACGCCCCCCCCCCGCCCATGAGCCAAATTGATACTTGTGCCCCTCCCGCAGGACATCGGCGGACGGTGCCTCGCTCCCCAAGTTCGCCATCTCTGCCTCGGAAAGCGAAGACGGCGACGGGTCGTCCGGCAAAACGTCCTTTTCTGTGGGCGAGCTGCCGCGGGACGAGCCAGACGCCGCCACGCCCGGGAGCACCCGCAGCGGGGCCACGCTCTCGGGTATGGCCGACACTTGGCCCGCAACTGCTTGGCATGCAGTTTTGTTTTTTGTTTTTTTTTTTAATGGCAAAAAAAATCTCAAATCAAATCTACAGACAGAATATTTTTTGCATCTCATCAGGGAGTTTTTCTGAGCATTTGGACCATCTGACCCCCCGGGGCAGGGGCACGCAGAGCCCGGATGGAGACCAGAGGACATCTGCGGTTTTCCCGAGACCCGGCGCCGGGCGCGAGAAGCCACGGGCAAAGGTGCCCAAGTCGGTTTCCACCGGTGCGCTCTCCCTCATGATCCCTTCAGGTCAGCGGAACGCAAAAACGTGACCCCCCCAGCCATCGACTTGACCCGCTTTGTCCCACCAGACCTCTTCGGCGTCTCGCCGCTGGCCAGCCCGCTGTCGCCTTACTCACTGTCGTCGGAAGCGTCCTCCTCTCGAGACTCGTCCCCTGGCCGGGATGCCTCGTCCTCCGCCTCCCCGTTGTCGCGGCAACCGGTGGTGATCCACGGCAGCGGCAAGAAATTCGGCTTCACGCTGCGCGCCATCCGCGTGTACGCCTGCGACGGCGACGTTTACACAGTCTACCACATGGTTTGGGTGAGGCTGCCGGCGCCACCTCGGTCTCGGCGGGGTTTCCAGACCTGCCGTGACCACCGACTCTTTTTGGCGACGCAGAACGTGGAGGACGGCGGCCCCGCTCAGAAAGCCGGACTCCGAGCCGGCGACCTCATCACGCACGTCAACGGCGAGACGGTCCACGGTCTCGTCCACACCGAGGTGGTGGAGCTTCTCGTCAAGGTGGGGGGGGCGGGGGTCCGTGATCTTCACTAGTCACCAAAGAGCCATACAATCATTTCAGCTTTGACCTTGATCCCCCCACTGTCAGAGTGGCAGTAAGGTGTCCATCAGCACCACCCCCTTTGAGAACACGTCCATCAAAAGAGGACCCCCCAGGAGGAACAGCTACAGGAGCAAAATGGTTCGGCGTGCCAAGAAGGCCAAAAAGGAGAAAACTCCAGAGAGGTACAAATGCCCCCGTCGGGCGTGGCGAATTTGGAGTTCCTCGCCGTGATCTGGTGTCTTGACACCCCCCCCCCCCCCCCCCCCCCCCCCCCCCCCAGGCGCCGATCGCTTTTCCGGCGTTTCGCCATGCAGCCGTCGCCTCTGCTCCACACCAGTCGCAGCTTCACGTCGCTCAACCATTCGCTGTCGTCCGGCGAGAGTCTGCCGGGCTCGCCCACGCACAGCCTCTCGCCCCGCTCGCCCACTGCCGCTTTCCGTCCACCTCCCGATTTCACCCTCTCAGGTGGGTTGGCCAGCCATCTTGGACTGCGTCGCTCTCTGAGTCCGTTTCAAGCACAACCGACACCTCCTGACAAGTTGCGTCCATAATTTGTAAAATCACTTCAAATGACTTCGACTGAGCGCATTTTATAAAGATGTCACCGCATATAGCTATATTTTACGTTTTAAGACTTGCGCTGAATATTCAGGAAGTCTTGTTTTTGAGTTGGTGACGATTCCTGACGTCACGTCACGGAAGGAACACCCCTGACCGAGAAAGCGACACACACACACACACAGATATTTTCGGTACTTTGTTTCGTCTGAAAACACTGTGTTGATCGCGAAATTAGAAGGAAAACTACATAAATAACGCAATGGTGTGTCACAGCCAATTGTGCTAAACGCCTAACGAAGGTGTAAGTTTACACAAATTCCCAGCAGACAAATCAGCCCATTTCCAACGGATCTTGTGCGCCCTCTTGTGCATTTTCTGGGACGCTACATTGGAGTCCAGACGGCTCGAATTGATACGGAAGGACTTCTTTAATCGTTTGCAAACATTTATGCTTTCCTCTTCAGAACTATTTGAGTCATATTCATAACTGGATGAGTAAAAAGAAAGCATCTTCTCCAAATCTGAAGTCTTTGAAGCCATTGTTTTGATTCTGGAGCAAGGCTGTTTGTGAAGGAGTATCCTGATGTGACTTCATGAACAAGGGGGCGGGACTTTCTCTCCAAGTTTTGAGCTAATTTGTGGCAGTTTTGGGACACTTTAAGTCATTTTTATTGGTGTTTTGCATTTGACTAAAAATATCAGCCTGCGTTTTTGCGTATTTTAGATGCTATAAAACGTTTTTCTGATGTCAGGTAGGAAACAAAAAAATGGTGTCGGTTGTCCTTTAATTGATTTATTTGTTATTTTTCAGCCGGCAACTCGTCCCAAAGCAGCTCCCCGAGCTCCAGCACGCCAAACTCCCCCGCGGGTTCCACCCACATCCGGCCCAGCACCCTACACGGCCTGGGGGCCAAACTCCCGGGCCAGCGTCTGCGGCAGGGACGGCGCAAGTCAGCGGGGAGCATCCCCCTGTCGCCTTTGGCCCGCACGCCCTCACCCACGCCGCGGCCCCCCTCGCCCCAGCGCTCGCCCTCCCCGCTGCCGGGCACCCACCCGGCGGCCTTTCCCGCCAAGATCCACTCGCCCCCCGCCATCGTCCGCCACGTGGCCGGGCCCAAAAGCGGCGAGCCGCCACGCTCGCCGCTCCTCAAACGGGTGCAGTCGGAGGAGAAGCTGGCGCCGTCCTATGCCGCCGACAAGAAGTACCCGGGCGGCCGCAAGCAAAGTCTGGAGGTGACGCGGGAGGACGGGGGGGACGGCGCCCCCCAGGGGAAGGCGGCGGTGGAGGTCCCGCGAGTCAGGCCCGTCGAGCAGGGCTGTCTGAAGAGGCCGGCGGGCCGCCGGGAACGCCAGGAAGCACCGGAGGGGCTTGACAAAATGGCCGCCGAGTGGGACCCTGACCCCTCGGCCCTCCAAAGCAAAATCGAGACAGCCCTCAAAGACGTCCTGTCCAAAAAACTGCTGAGCGAGGGGGACTGCTCACGTCCTCGAGTGGCCAAGGACAAACCGGAGAGGTCCGAGCTCAAGATGGCCGCCTTGGACCTGACCAGGAAGCGACTGTCCTTCGAGGAGCGCGACGACTTTGTGTGTCGCCTCGCCGCCACCGTCCACGACAACATCCATTTCGTCGACAGCCTCCCCGCCGCCGCCCCCAAGATGTTCTCAGGCCGAGGTGAGAGCGCCGTGGAGAAGCTGCAGCTCATCGCGTCCGGCGAGTCTCCCCTGAGGAAGGCGGCGTCCGACTATAAACTGGAGGGCCGCCTGGCGTCCCCCCTCAAGCCTCTGGAGGGCACCCTGGACATCGGCCTGCTCTCGAGGCCCCGGCTCTCCAAAACGGATCCCTGCTTAGCCAAATCGGCCGCCAACCCCCTCCGGCTCCACGGCGCCGCCGAACGGCAGCTGGAACGTCCGGACAAGCCCAAAAGTTCCCTGGCGTGCCCCCCCGGACCTGACGCCCCCCCATGCGTCTTCCCTGAGGAGTGTCCGCCCGGGGACAAACCCCAAAGCTCCAAGCAGGAGGGCAGGGCCTGCACTAAGGCGGCCCCACTTGCCCGCCACGCCTCGCACTTTTCCTACGTCAAGACGCCCTCCATCCGGGAAGTCAGCAACGAAGACCAGGATGACGAAGCTGAGCCCTTGCAAGGTTCTCCGGGGGGGTCGGATGCTTGCGAGCCGCTTGGAAGCGCCCCCGCTCGGAGCTTTCCCGGTCTCACCACGAAAGTGGTTGTTGATTCAAAAGGGCCACCGGCTGCCACGCACGCAGAGTCCGTGTTGGACTCGGGCGCCGCGCCAGACCGGCTGAAGCCCGAAGGAGCTTCGGATCCGCCGGAGGAACCGGTCCAAGCGATTTCACGACTTTCCACCTCCAACGGGCTGGACGCCGTCATCGCCGAAAACACTTTGGTCCCCAGAGAGGAAACAAGATCCTCCCCGCGGGGCCGCCAGCCGCCACTTTCAGACCGAGAGGACCGCACCTCGCCACCCGGCGAGGGATCGGCTGCCGATTCCTCGCCAACGCGAGCAAAATGTCCCCCACCGCTCAAAGAAAGCGCCGACTCCAAGGCCAAAATTGCCAAGGCCGTCAAGCCGCCAGCGGTGGTGCCCGAGCGCAAAGAGCCCTCCCCCAAAAAGCAGCATCGCGACCCCATGGCAAAAAACCCAAACGGGGGACGAGCCAGGCCGGGCGCCGAAGTCCTCGACGCCGCCCCGCCGCCTGACAAGCCGGCCAAGAAAAAAGCGCCGCGTCCAGAAAGTGCAAACGAGACCCGTGCGGGGGGGGCCCGGACAAAAACTCTGGCCGAGGGAAGGCGCCGCCTGTGACCCTCCCCCCCGCCACCAAGTCGACATTTGCGCCTTTTCATCCACAACGGAGGAGCGGTGGGCCCGCGACGCCACGTCAGCCGACGCTCGCTGTTGTGCGCTCGTACCTGCCTTGCTGCTTCCATGCGCTCGAGTCGCCGCCGCTGCATCGTCACATTCCTTTTTGTGCGCTTTTGATCGATTTTTCGCAGCGTCCTGTTGCCGATGGCTTCCTCGTTGGGAAAATGCGGCCATTAATGTATCATTACGCAAAAAAAGGACCTGTGGGACCGAGAATGTGCCGGGGGGTGAGCACCATCTTTACAATGGGCAGAAAATGTGCTTGGTGATTGAGCACCATCTTTACTATGGGTGGAAAATGTGCTTGGTGGATGGGCGCCATCTTTACTGTGGTCAGAAAATGTCCTTAGCGATGAGCGCCATCGTTACTATGGTCAGAAAATGTCCTTGGGGGTGAGCACCATCTTTACTATGGGCAGAAAATATGCTTAGGGATGAGCGCCATCTTTAGTATGGGCATAAAATGTGCTTGGGAATGAGCGCCATCTTTACTATGGCCGATGCACCGCGGTCCTGAGGTGTCCCGATTGGTTCAAAAAGTGACCTTGGATTGTCAGCATCATTCTTTGAAGATAAAGACAGAGTAGGGACAAGTTTTGGGGGTCGGTGGGGGTCTCGTACGTGATGTAATGATGATCTCAAGTCGTAGCGTCGCTTCACTTTGTTGTCGCGTTTGTTGAGTTTAGCTTAGCGCAAGTCACCCATTTTGAGGCCTTTAGAAGTGAAACACCACTGAGTTTGAGATTAATTTTTGGCTTTTATTGTCGGAGCTATCAAATGCACCTTAAATGCTCGCCGCTCGGAGGGGGAGGTGGGTGGCGGGGGGCTCATTTGTCGCCATTCAAGCGATCTGTCGAAAGCACATTGATGTCCGTTTAACCGCCTTCACCGTTGTATATTTTTGTATCGTGCTGGTTTGCCAAAATTTGTGTCGCGTGGCACCCACGGTCTTCGGTGGGGGGGGGGGGGGTCGGGGCGAATCCCGTCTCCACTGTGCTGTCATTTCCACTGTGCAAACATTCGCGTTAGCCATGTTTGCTTCCACGTGTTTTTTTCTTTTTTTGTCTTTTAGAAGATGTGCAATAAAAAAGTTGTTGAGTTTTTGTATTTTGCCCGAGGAGAAACGCTTTATGGATGTCATACATGTTGTACATTAAAAAAAACGAAACGGATATTTATATACTTCCAATGTTGCGTCATCACCACAATAAAGAAAAGAAGGAATCGGATGACGTTGACCTTTTTTTTGCTCTTCTTTTTAAAGTCGATTCACTGGCGGCCGTTAGAGGGCGCTGTTGATCCATTTCTAACAAGTCATGCAATCTTGTTGATTTTGAATATGATTTTTTTTGGGTTGAAAATTGAAACCCAACAGGTTTTCCCTATTTTGCCTCGCCCGTCCCCCTGCCATCCCTTGCCGTGATTGACATTATCAACAACTGTCACGTGACTCCAGACATCCGGTTTAGCGTCATCGCAATGACACGAGCGATCGTTACCTTTTTATTCAGTCTTGTTTATCGATCGCTGCCCGTCGCGTCGAGCCCTCCAAAGATCGATCAATATTGTCAATCTGTCGTCTGATTAATCTGCCATTCTTTTTTTATTTGTGTGTAAATATTTGAGCGTACTTTCTAGCACGTGACCAAACCAGTAGAATGCGCTTCGACGGGTGAGTGAAGATATTTGCGACAGACGACTTTTTTACGGCTACCGCGAATTGGTATTTTATCTCCCTTGAAAGAATATTTAATGTTTTACGAAAACGTTTTAAGTGCTCTAATAATCTTAGTTTATAAGGCTTTCAAACATTGGTAAGACGTAATCAACTAAAAGAAAACAATCGTGCTCACTGCAACAAAAAAAGTTAGCAGACGTTAACGTGCACTGAAGACGATGCCCAAAACCGGGTTAGATGGAGGACATTTATTCGCTGTGGCGACCCCTGAAGGGAAAAGCCGAAAAGTAAAATAAGAAGACGTTAAGACATTTGAGTCTTGTTTTCCGCATTCTCCATATGGTGCCTTTTATTTTTACATCGCATTGTTGCATTTAAATGGCAAGGCATCATTTATGTCCACGATCGGACATCATTTATGTCCACAATGAAGTGCCTTTCAAGTGCATCCCCACGCTTGCGTATATCAGTAGCGCACTCGCAGAGACCCGCACAGCGTCGGACAGAGACCGCAGCACGACTTGCTCGACTCCACGCCACGATCAAGCTCTTGGACAACTAACCAACTTACGAATAAAGAGAAACATCAAACTCCAAGTCGAAAGGAAAAGTAGACTTTCTAGCACGTAGCCAGACTTTGCAGTCCAATTTAAAAAGAAAAAAAGAGAGAAGGGATGTGAAAAGAAAGCTCGGGTGAACGTGATGTCCCCCGAGGACATCTGCTGGTACACGGAAACTCAAATCTCGTAACCTGTGACTGAACTACCCCCGCCCCTTTTTTCCTCTCCCTCCTTAGCTGCGCAGGCTAAAGCTCATCCATCGGGCTGTGTGTGAGCTTTGGAACATGAGATTGGCGAGCAGCGGCGCCGTTGGCCCAGCCCCAAGTCACACAGTGTTCCGCTGGAGCGCACTGACGTTCTATGCAAAATCACACCATTTTTGTGTCAAGCAATCCATTTTAACTGTCTTTGGCGTTCCACACGGTTCAAGGTCGGGTCCTCTCCTTTTCTCGATTTTGTTATTAGTTTTTACAGAAGGTTTGTGATTTTGTTCCCTGTCTTTTAAATTCATTCATTTTCCAGACTGCCTTATCCTCATTAGCACTGCAGGGGGGTGCTGAAGTCTATCCCAGCCATCTTCGGGAACTAGGCTGGGGACACCCTGAACTACTTTCAAGCCAATCGCCGAATACACAGAGACAAACAACCATTTACACTCACACCTAATGACAATTTAGAGCGTTCACTCAGATATTTTTTCGGACTCCTTGAATATCGATATAACGAGACTTTACTGTAATAATAAAAAATTGAATTTATAAGGGCTTTTCAAAACTCTCAACGTCACTTTACAGTCGCAGGATACATTTTTCTGTGGATAAGCACCGGCAGCCACACGAACCAGCGTTCACTAAACCCAGAATAACTCAAATACATAGAAAGCTAGCAAGCCAGCTAACCATCCAACAGATACCCAGATAGCTAGCCAATAGATAGCCAGCTAATAGATAGCCAGTCAGTTAACAGATAGCCAGCCAGCTGATAGATAGCCAGCCAGATAGCTAACAGCTAGCCAGCTAGATAGCCAGCCAGCCAGAATACCCATACAAAACGCACACGGGTGGGAGAACATGCAAGCCCTACATTGGAGGGCAGGATCGGGTCTTAAAATCACAACCTCTAATTCATTTTAAAGATTTTTTGGGGGGTATAGAATGTGGGCCCAAAAAGCAGCAGCTTGCGTAAGAGCTGGCGGAGCAAGCGGCGACAAATCAGCTTTGATGGAAGATTAGCGTTAAGAGTGGGATTGAGGCTGTCCCACATCTTTTGCCATGAAATGATTGGACGAGCGTCCGCTCATTCGCTCCTCGTTCCTCTCATCGTTTTAGTTTTTCCCTCCCTTTATTTGTTTTTTTGGGGGGTGGGAATTCCTTCCAGAATTAAAAAAAAAAGGATGTTTGGTAAGCGGGTGTGACTAAAAACAGTAGTTTCAATGAGGTTTTAGAGCAGGTTTTTATGATTTTTTTTTTGTAGCGGGTTGAATTTGTAATTGTTTTAGTTATTACCTCTTCAATCAGTGGTGGACCGTCATAACCTGCAAGGTCTTCTCGGCTGGCCTAAAAGTACCTGCATCACGGACTGATGTGAATTATATTTTGTCCATGAATTCTTATGAAATACAGTAATATCTGAGTTACGACCGGAAAAACGGTCGTAAGTCAAACGGTCATAAATTGAAATCCATTCGAAATGGCTCGATGTCAATCGGTTGTTTTTAAGAAACGTTTTCTATTGAATGCTATTATATACCAAACTGCTACAAAAAAGGGTCTGGCGGTCGTGGTCGTAAGTATGGGTGGTCGTAAATCGCGCCGGTCATAACTCGGATGTTACCTGTAATTCCAAATTGTCTATCAGCTTCCTTTTCCCCTGTTGTTCTGCTTCAAGATGTGTTTTCATATTGAAGCATTGAACCAATCACATTTCAGCCATCATGATGAAAATGAGTGGCGGCGGCAGGCATTTTTCCCACAAAGGAGGGAAATAGGTCACACGCCCCTGAACGTCGAGCTGACGGCGAAGTCCCCCCCCTCCCAATCCGGCTATCCTAGCTAGCTAGCTATTACTGGCTATTAGCTAGCTAGCTTTCTATCTATTTGAGTTACTTGCGGGTTGAGTGCACTCTGGCGTGTGTGGCTTCCGTTGCAAAGGCGCTTATAAATGAAATGTATTATTATTATTATCATAAATAGTCATCAAATGGTGAGTGTAGTTTTTGATTTTTGGAATGTTGCTGTGCCGATGACCATTTTGTGTTTGGGAGCCTTTTACTGAGTGAGTTGCTTGTTCTGTAGCCACAAAGGGACTAAGTCTTCTTGTGCCGGTCACAAGCCCGGATAAATACAGGGGGTTGTGTCAGGAAGGGCACCCGACGTAAAAGCTTGGCCAAAACAAACATGCGGATCAAACCTCTAAAGATGGAGGACACTGATGTGGTGTGGCGACTCCTTGAATCCTTGAAGGGAAACGCCGAAAGGAAAAGAAGATTAGAAATAGCACATCTCATTTTGCTCTAAGTTGTGCTTCTTTTTGGCGCACTGCAACGTTGATCTTTGAAGATGGCGTGCGGAGGGAATACCTGTTAGCACATTTTGATGTTTTTTTTTGTTGCCACTTCTTTGAGAGAAGACGAGCACAGGCGCCGGCCATGAATCATGCAGGCGAAGAACGCCCGCGAGCTGGCAAAGTGGGTCAGATCGTCGCGCTGGCGTCCAAATGGGGAATTGTTGCTCATGAATCATTGAGTGAGGCGGAGGGAGAGAGGAAGAAAAGTGCCAGCCACACATAAATGCAAAAATACCGCACGCAATCTGCGATTTTGGAAGGCGCGGGGGGGGGGGGTACTTTTGCAAAACATTTTCCGCCATTTTGAGTTTTCGGAAAGGGCAACAAGAAGACTGTTGTTTTAATATATATGGATGTTGCCCTTTGACCTAAAACAATGTGGTCGGAAAGCGTTTCGATTTGAGATGTGCTGAGTTATGCGCGACGTCCACTTCCCACGCCCGTGAGGCAGTCCCGCGTGGGCCCGGCTTGCGTCAAAGCCGCTTACACGGGCCCCCCTTCAGCAGCAGCGTACAGAACTTTAATCTTGATAGGAGCCGGGGATTTCTGCCATAATTAGGCCACCCGTATTATGCAGCGCACCCCCCACCCCCGACGGCCCCCATAGACCGGAACCTATCATCGTTCTCGGTGGAAACCTCGACACCTGAACGCAACATGGACGCCGCGATTACGCAAACCACGTTAACTTGGTGGTACTTGGAATATAGATGCACGAAGAGATAGCTCGGTCGCGAGAAGCAAATCGTAAAGCTCGCGGGAAGGACTTTGTCGCGGTTACGTAACTTCCACGGGAGGCTCGGGTTGCACTAGTCCGAGACGATAGGGAAAGAAGAAAAAAGGGCGTTCCCGCGCTTTCGATTGGTCGCAAGGCAGACAGACAAGATGGCAGAATCAATGGGCGGCCTGGTTTTCGGCTCGCCCCTCTTGCGTCCCCTCCTACCCCTCCCTTTGCAGTTTGGCACACAGGACTACGTTTGTCCCCACTCCGACCCAGCCAACGCAGCAACGTCGCCGTCCGACTCTTCGAAAAACACGTCGATTTGAACTGAGGAGTTATTCCGACGTCGCGTGCGCCGCCGCGTCCAAAACACTTTGTGGAGTGGAAGTGAAAGAAGAAACGGGACGACTTTGGAGCGAGGAGAATTCAAGTGGGCTCGGTGGGTACGTGGTGGACGCCACTGCGCATGCGGCAAATACTGAACGGACTTGAGCCCCACTCGGTGGGACTTTAAAAAAGGCAAACTTTCAACTCAACGGACGGCGCGTGTTGGTGGGGAGTTTTCAATCCGCTCGCGACTTTTATCGCTATTCGTCCTCTCACTTTTCTACTTGGAATCATTTCACAAAGTCCACTTGCGGTTTTCGACAGCGGACGGACCCCCCTCCCGAAACGTGCTAGCCGCTACCTAGCATTTCGCCAGCCGCCTCTCGTTTAGCTCATCAAAATAAATCTGCGTGCCCCCCCCCCCCCCCACGCGGCATTCGACCGACGTCGTCGTCGTCGCCCCCCAGGGTCACCCCCGCGCTCGTTATATAACTTTGACGCCGTCGTTCGTTGGGCTGTCACGGGAGCAAGTTAGCAAGATGTTGGCCGCTCTGCTGCTAAATGGACCCTATTATGTGCCCACTGCCCACCCATGCACACTGAACGATTCTTTTAGTGGGGGCTCCGCATGCACGCGGATTTTTGATTTTAGTACAGCGATACCTCAGTTTACGAACTTAAATTGTTCCCAGAAAGTGTGTGTCAAACAGTTCCTCAACATGTATTTCTCATAACTATTAAAAATGAGAATAATCCGTTTCGAGGTCCCCATAAAACTTAAATTTCTACTATATAAGCCTTAAAACTACACAAAATACAGTAATACCTAAGTTCGTCTTCCAAACATTTATTTTGCATAAGAAACCATTAAAATGAGAATAATCCGTTCCCCGGTCCCCATAAAACACAATTTTCTTCAAACTACATTTAATATACTTATTTTATGGATAATAAATGTGATGTTGTATTGTAATTAAAGAAATAAACTACTGTATCATTAAGTTTTATTTAACTTTGTGATGATACTTGTCAATGGATGGTAGCGATGGTCGACTTAGCGTACTGGGACGCTAAATCACACAAACGCACACCTCGTTTTTGTTTTTCAGTTATCTCCTTCTGCTCAATCGTAAATTTCTTTATGTTCTTCTTCGGCTTAAAACTAGCCTATGGTGGGGTATTTTTCGGTCCCATAATAGCAAAAGTACTCCACTTGATAACAAGCCACGTCCGCACTCCAAGAAAGGGGGTAACAAAAACTAGTCCGCCAGCTACCCTGTTCGACCGTATGGTTTGGTGTTCATCCGCCGAAAACTAGTTCGTCAGCCAGGACTATATGCTCGCGAATGTAATGTTCGTGTGGCGAAAAGTTCATGAGCTAAAGCGTTCGTAAGCTGAGGTATCACTGTATTTAAAGTGTCAGTGTTCGGACCTACATATGAAAAACTTTATTGGAATTGATTTTTAATTTTGAATGTCTTTTTTTAATGTATTTTTAATGATTTTCAATGTCTTCTACAAAGAACAGAAAAGCGCGCTGGAAAGCCTTCATGCTGCAATTCAATGCATTACAAATCCACAATGTGGAATATCCCCATTTGCATTGGTGTTTCTTGCCTCGCAATAACGTTGGCGTGTCTTCACACAGCTCGGCGTCGCTCCTTCGCAGTGCCTCGGCGAGGCCTCCACCCCTTTCCCCGATGGGTGCACCCCGCCAGGACGCCAGACGCAAATCGCTCCAGCAAGACGACAAGTGTGAAAGAATGAAAACCAGCTAGACGTTTGCCGTCGCCCACCAGTCTCCGCTCTTTGACTCTTATTTTTGATCGTCCCGGCTTCCCCCACTTTTGGACAAAACGTCTTTTGGACAAGATGAGCACGGAAGGTTTCCAGTACCGAGCGCTGTACGACTACAAGAAGGAGCGCGAGGAAGACATCGACCTTCACGCCGGCGACGTGCTGCTGGTGAGCAAAGCGGCGCTGGCGGGCCTGGCGTCGCTCAGCTACGCCGACGGCCTGGAGCAGCGGCCCGAGGAGATCGGATGGCTGCCCGGCTTCAACGAGACCACGCAGGAGAAGGGCGACTTCCCTGGCACTTACGTCCAGTACATTGGCAAGAAGCGCATGTCTCCGCCCACGCCCAAGCCCCGCCCACTGCGCCCGCTGCCCGTCGCCCCGGCCGCGTCCAGGCCCGAGGCCGACGGCGACGTGGAGCAAGGTAGGTCCCGCCTTTCGGGCCGTTGCGGCTTGTCGCGTTTGGATAATAACACGGGCGGGCGTCGTCTGGGACAGAGAAGGGGCCTTTTTTTCAGAGGACCTCGAAAAAGGAATTGAAGATGGCAAAATTGAGCTGCCATTGGAGCGTTTTCTTGGGCGTGATCCTGGTCCGCTTGTCCTCACGAGCGAAACGAATGTCGCAAGCTAGCCGGTCACCAAAATGACGCCTGTTTGCGAGGACGCTTGTCGGCGTTTTGTTTGCCAACACTTTGGTGGAAAGTCGCGGCGGGTCCCATTTTGGAAGCGCGGCGCTCGTTGGGACGGCAACGCGAAATTCCCGAGGCTCGCTTTCAATGTTTGCGCCGATCCGTTGCGTGACCACAGCGGATCGGCGTGAGAGCAAAAGACGGGCGGGAATTCGGTTTCCGATGGAGATCACGTGGCGGTCTTCCGTCGCCGCTTCGTCGACACGCCACCCCCAAAATGGCGCCCGCTTAAGCCCTGCCTCTATATTTATCCCAGGTCGGCGCTATCTTTAGCGTCCCGCCCGGTCTCACCCACGGCGTTTACATTTCGCCCCCTGGTCAGACGCGGGCGGCGTTGACCAAGCGCTCCCTGTCATCGCCACCGTCGCGGGCCTGCGAGGACTTGTCTGGGACGGGGGGCGTCCTTCAAATCTAACTTGGGCTTGCGAATTAGTTTCTGAGAAAAAGCGGCCATCCCAGTTTGGCTCGCTGCTCAAGGGGAAAAAAATGGCAGCACACCATGTCCATGCCGCTATTTCGAGTAACATTTGGTAGTCCGTCTCAAAGTTCACTGCTTCTGAGAAGAACACACCCCCCACCCCAGCCCCCCCACTTAATGTCTTCCAGATGAGCACTTGTCCTACATGCACTTTTGAGTGCGGTCACAAAAGAGTTTTCTTCACACGCGACATGGCGGCCCAAAAGAGGAAGTGGCTTTGGATCAAGCGGCTTCGTTATTTGCTCAAGCGAACACATGCGCTGCCGTTGGACGGGGGGGGGGGGTACATTTTATAAACAAAATATGGTTTTAAGAAAGACTTGTATTCATACTTTTTTTGAAAGCGGCAGAGACAGGCTGGCCTTTCAACGCTGCGCTTTCATGTCCACACCTGGTACTAAAGTCCTAAGGGGGGGGGGCTTACCTCACATCCCAGCGTATGTACAGTGGTACCTCAGCTCATGAACTTAATTGCTTCCCAGAAAGTGTGTGTAAGGCAAAAAGTTCGTCTGCCGAATATTTATTTCCCATAAGAAACCATTAAAATCAGAATAATCCGTTCCCAGGCCCCCAATAAAACATAATTTCTACCAAATAAGCCTTAAAACTGCACAATATATACCTTATTTAATGTTATTTACCTTTGTTATGGTAGTTGTCATGGATGGTAGCAAAATATACTGTATTTTATGTATCATAAATGTGCTATTGTATTGTATTGTAACTAAATAACTAAATAAAGTACTTGTGTAATAAAGTCGTTTTATTGACCTTTGTGATGGTCGTTGATGTCGTTGCCTCTTGATGATATCCAAGTGAAGTTGCCGCGATAATACCCTCACTCACACTGTCCCCTGCTAGCTCCTTTTCGTTCATCCAAATCAACAAAAGGTTTTCAACCTCTTCTATTGCCTGAGACGTTGCTTAGACGACACAGAAACACCCTTAGCCACACGTACCATTGGTCGACTTAGCGTACTGGTACTAGGACGCTAAGTCACACAAACCCACACCTCGTTGGTGTTTTTCGATGATCTTCTGCTCGACCGTCATTTTCTTGTGTCTTCTTAGACTTAACACTAGCCTCTGGTGGGGTCTTTTTCTCTCCCATAAGAGCAAAAGTACTCCACTCAATAACAAACGACATCTTCTGCACTCAAAGAAGGGGGTGTGGAAAAGTAGTCCGCCTGCCACCGTGACGTGTGGTTTGGTTCGTCCTCCGAAAAGTAGTTCGTTAGCCAAGACTATATGCTTGCGAATTTCATGTTCGTGAGGCGAAAAGTTCGTGAGCTGAAGCGTTTGCATGCGGAGGTATCACTGTATTTGCCTAGCGACCCGCCCTATTTATTCCCCTTCCAAACTTGACTGCCATTTTTTGTTTCAGCTTCCTGCCAAGTTGTAAGGCGAGCGCGGCGCTTCCTGTGCGTTGCTCCCAGCCGCACTCTCGAACCCACCCCGCTTTTTTTTAACTCGCTGCATATTTCAGCGCGGCAGCTGTCGACCAAATAGCTGCTTTTTTTTCAACCTTGGCGAAGCGACGCGGCGGAGCGCTGCAAGCCCAAAGTGCAGCGCGTGACATTTGTCTATCATGTGCAAATCTTTTCAAGTCGTCGAGAGGAAAATCTGTTTTTGCATAACCGGTTTCCACTCGGCGGCCATGAAGAATTTGGGGAAGCCATTAGAATGCCCACACACACACACATATATTAATTACATCTAGAGCACACAACAAATTTTTATGTGCTTTCGCGGGCCGAATTAAATGGTGTGCAGGGCCAAATTTGGCCCCCGGGCCTCGACTTTGACACATATGATGTAAGGGATTCGCCAGCTAGCAGAATACAAAGAGGGCTACCTAGCTCATGTGCTAGCTTGATCGCTAGCTCGATTGCTAGCTAGCTCGCTCATGCGCTAGCTCGATCGCTAGCTAATTTGCTAGCTCGATTGCGTGTTTGCGTAGCCCCCTCCCGCAGATAATGAGATTCATGCTAATGCAGACAATAGCTTTGAGCGCCAAAAGGGCGTGGCAAGCCAGCCCCAAACTGGATCAGCTCTGTTTTTTTTAGCCACGGGACTATTTCTTATTCAATCATAACTTTTTTTTTGTTTGTAACTCCGCACAGGCGCGTGGCTGCTGGACCTGACAGAGCAGTTTTCCCTCCCCGAGACGGGCCCCCCGCACCTGGCTCGCCTGCTTGACGCCATTGAAAAAAAAGGTGTGTTTGCTTTGACCGCGGGCGCTCCTGCTCGCCATCGTGCCGTCAATCAGCCACTCCATCATCGATGCCACCCAAAAGAAAACCAAGTGACCCTTTTTTTAAGGTCTGGAGAACCCCACCCTGTACCGGAATTTTACAGAAGGGGGCGGCAATGAAGTCAGGCAATATTTGGAGTCCGGTAAGTCGATTTGGATTTGCGCTAACAGCCAACGCGATGAAAACGCAAGCACAGATTCGGAATCGTCACCAAAACATTCTCTCTGGGCTGCGTGCGGCGCTTGCAGACCCCTCCTCGGCGGACCTGGACCAAATGGAGCTTCCTGTCCTGTGCGACGGGCTGCGCCGCTTCCTCCAAGACCTCCCTCAGCCTCTCGTGCCGACCGCCGTGCACGCGCAGCTGCTGCACGTTGCCAAAGGTGACGCCCCCCCCGTCACCGTATCCCGGCACCACTTTGTGCTACGCTCACTCACAACTTTCGGGTATTTTTTTGCAGAGACGTCCAATATGGATGAGTGCGCCCAACAGCTGCGTGGCATCGCCGGCGGCCCCGCCCTGCCCCCCCAGTACTGGCTGACCCTCCAGTGCCTTCTCCGCCACCTAGCTCGGGTGTGCCGCAGCGCCGCCAAGAACCAGTTGAGCGCCCGGGCGCTGGGCGAGATCTTTGGCCCGCTTTTCTTCAGGCAGCAGAGCGCTAGGTGGGAGATGTGAGATTCCATCCCGACATGCCCCCCCACCCATGTCCGTCCTTGACCGTCCTCGTCTCTCCTCTCGGTCTTCCTTAGCTGCGAGTTCAGCCTGGATGCGTACGTAAGGATCATCGAAGTTCTGGTGGCCAGCGAGGAAAGCGAAAGTCAGGCGGCTCCAGGTAATTTTGGCCTTTGAAAGCTTCGGGTGGGCAGGGATGGAACGGTTGTCGCTTGGTGATATCCGGGCCTTCGCGTTCTTGGTTGTTCAGCAGGTTTGTGCCGCTCTTGATTTTTAGCGTCTTGATAGCGTCTTGTTACCCTCTTGTTAGCCTTTTGTTAGCCTCTTGCTAGCGTCTTGTTAGCATCTTGTTAGCCTCTTGTTAGCATCTTGTTAGCCTCTTGTTAGCATCTTGTTAGCATCTCGATAGCGTCTTGTTAACGCCTTTTTAGCGCCTTCGTAGCGTCTTGATAGCGTCTTGAAGTGTCAGATGCACACTCGCATTGCACACATTTTTTTTCAACTGAAAGCTGTGTGTGTGTATGTGTGTGTGTGTGTGCGCGCTAGGGGGGGTGTTGGAGAGGGGCTCCTCCCGCCGACCGCTCATCTATTTTAAGTTAGCGACAAAGGTCCACTTAGATTTGGTTGGCTGCAAAGCCGAGGTGCCACAGAGCGCCTCTTGTTCAGCACCTCCCCCCCGCCTCCCCTTGAAAGCACCCCACCCTGTTCGCCCCCTCTCTCCTCCCCAAGTGTCCAGCTCAGCAAATATTTGAAAGTTTGCAAGTTAATCATAAGCCGCTTCCTCCTCGACAAACACAGCGGCGAGCGTTAGAGCGCGAGGGCGGGGACTTGGCGGCCCAGAGAGCGAACGCTGGAGGGGGGGGTGTCTCATCATTAGCACGGCCACGGCGGGTACGCTGCGGCCATTCGTTGGATATCAGCCGGGGGAGGACGGGACGCGACACGTGACCCCATCAACTCAAGTTGGGATTGAGTGCCGCCATTTTGTTTTCGGCCGCGAACGGACGGCAAGAGAAACGCATGCACAACGTAAGTCCAAAGTAATAAATAATCGGGGAGGGGGAAGGGGGGGTGCAACTCTTCTGTCTCAAAAGTCGGAGTTGTAACACCAACGCAGGGAATGAAATCAGAAGCGCGTTTGTTTGTGGCGCTTTTGATTTGTCTTGAACAAAGTTTGGATGCGAGTTTTTAAACAGTCCAAATGAAAGACGGACGATTGGTCACCGTGTCGGTTGCTTATTTGAGCCTGGCCGCATTCCGCTCGGGGCCGCTTCAACTTTCCAAGAAGCGCCGCGCGTCTTATTTTGGCCGCGCTCCGGAAATGGAGGCGCTTATCCCCCGTCACGCCGACGGATTACTGCCATATTTTGGAAGGGCCGTGACGGGGATTGGAGCACGACGTGCGGACGTGCCTTGCAGCGGCGCGGCTCGCTTGGATTTGTCTGCGTGGGGGGAGGGGCTGAGCGAGTGAACGAGAGAGAGAGAGAGAGAGAGAGACAAGAGAGGGAGGAGGGAGGCGACCAGACAGACGGGAGATGTCGGACGCTCGCAAGCTGTCGTCACTGCAAGACAAACGGAATATTTTTGGAGCCCTTTAATGAGCCTTTAAAAAAATTGGGAGGGGTTAATCAAAGCGAGGGATTTTTACCATGACTTCATGCCGTCGACGATTGAAGAATGCCAGGGCGAGCGGTGACACAGCTGCCGCCTGATTGGCTGCGGTGAGTGATGCAACGTGTTACCGAGCAGGATGCCCCCCCACCCCCACGTGGCGATTTGACACGGCGTCTGGACCGCGCGATCAAGAGTTTCGGTGTTGGAATGCATCTTGAAGGCACCTTGAACGGCCACCCCCGTGAATGCTTGTGTGGGTGATTGGCCGGCGACCGATCCCGGGTTAGGGAGATTGGTCAAATCTTGCTCCAGGGCTTTCTAGTGATGTGCTAAGTGCGCTGAAAGGACAATCGAGCCGCTGGGGTTGTGCTCCACGTGGGATTGGTGTTAGGAAAAAAAACAAGGGGGGGGGGGGGGGTTAAACATAGCGCGCTAGTTTTAGCGCCCGCCGTCAAACTGTCAACGCGCGAGGGGCACCGTCGCTCAGCCCAGATTATTCACGCACACCAGCTGTTTGGAAAAAGATTTCTCCCCCCCACCGACAGCCTCGTCGATTGCCATCGGTCGGTGGGGATTTGCTCACGCAACGCTCCAAAAGCGAGACGCTGATCCACCGTGCGGTGTCAAACCCCCCCTCCTCTTGTTCAGCTCTCCCCCCAAAGCCGCCCAAGCCCGCCGTCGCCCCCGCCGCGGCGACTAACAACGTTCAGAGCAGCGGCATGGCGCTGCAAGACGCCGAATGGTACTGGGGGGACATCTCGCGTGAGGAGGTCAACGAGAAGCTGCGCGACATGGCCGACGGGACCTTCCTGGTGCGAGACGCCTCCACCAAGATGCACGGCGACTACACGCTCACGCTCAGGTGGGTGATTGCCCCACCCCCCCGCCGCCCTCGCTCTGGCCCATCTCACGTTTTTTTCCCCCAAATAAAGGAAGGGGGGCAACAACAAGCTGATCAAGATCTTCCACCGCGACGGCAAATACGGCTTCTCGGACCCGCTGACCTTCGGCTCGGTGGTGGAGCTCATCAACCACTACCGCAACGAGTCGCTGGCGCAGTACAACCCCAAGCTGGACGTCAAGCTGCTCTATCCCGTCTCCAAGCACCAGCAGGTAAGTGAATGGGGACGGGGGGCCAGGGGAAGCCTTTTTTTGACACCACCGCCGCCCTCAGGATCAGGTGGTAAAAGAGGACACCATCGAGGCCGTGGGCAGGAAGCTGTGCGAGTACCACCAGCAGTTCCAGGAGAAGAACAAGGAGTACGACCGCCTGTACGAAGAGCACACCAGAACCTCGCAGGTACGGGCGGTGCGCCGGGTTCCAGACCCTCGCCAACCCACACCCTCCCTCATCATACCCCGTTCTGGTCCAGGAAATCCAAATGAAGCGCACGGCCATCGAGGCCTTCAACGAAACGATCAAGATCTTTGAGGAGCAGTGCCAAACGCAGGAGCGCTACAGCAAGGAGTACATCGACAAGTTCCGCCGCGAGGGCAATGACAAGGAGATCCAGAGGTGAGCTGAAGGGGGAGGGGGGGGGCTTTGAGTGGTCAACCAAGACCCAACGCTCGCCCTTTCAGGATCGTGGGCAACTACGAGAAGCTCAAGTCCAGGATTAGCGAGATCGTGGACAGCAAAAGCCGCCTGGAGGAGGACCTGAAGAAGCAGGCGGCCGACTACCGCGAGATCGACAAGAAGATGAACAGCATCAAGCCGGACCTCATCCAGCTGCGCAAGACCCGAGACCAGTACCTTGTGTAAGGAACCGCCGTCGCTGCCTTAGCTTTAGGTTGCCATTAGCTGGTTGTTAGCCTGTTGTTAACCTGTAATTAGCTTGATGTTAGCTTGTTGTTGTAATAATAATAATGATAATAATACATTTAATTTCAAAGCGCCTTTCAAAACTCTCAGACACCTTACAGTCATGGGATAAAACCTTTTTTTTTTGTGCAGCGGCAGCCATTTGTGCCAGTGTTCACTCTACCCGGAAGTAATACAGCAGAAACGTTATGAAAGGAAGAGGAAAGGAAAGAAAGAAGTAGAAAAACAAATTACAGGAGCTGCTGGAAAGGCAGCCACGAAAAAAACAATAAAAAAATGAAAAAAATAAATAACAAATAATATAACAACACAGACACAGAGAGTCATTCATTCTTCAGCACTTGCTGTACCCTCTTTGTGACATGAAGCATGATGATCGTGCTTTATTTTTAATTATATGACTTGGGGTTAGCCCAGGGGTGGGCAAACTTTTTGACTCGCGGGCCGCAATGGGTTCTAAAATTTGACAGGGGGCATTTGGAGGGAGTGTTTGGGCCGGAAATACTAAACCTCAAGCATTAAAGGACAACCGACGCCTCCCGACAAGTTATGTCCATAATTTGTAAAATCACTTCAAATGACTTCGACTGAGCGTATTTTAATAAGAGTCCACCGCATATAGCTATCGTTTACGTTTTAAGACTCGCGCTGAATATTCAGGAAGTCTTGTTTTCGAGTTGATGACGATCCCCATGTGACGTCACGTTTGGAACGCCCCTGACCGAGAAAGCGACACACAGTGCATTTTGCGGTACTTTGTTTGGTCTGAAAACTTCGTGTTGATCCGTGTTGATGGCAAAATTAGAAGGAAAACACATAAATAATGCGATGGTGAATCGTTGTGTGTTGCACCAAGACTACTATTTGATACTAGTTGACACAAATTCCCAGCAGACAAATCAGCCCATTTCCAATGGAGCTTGGGCGCCATCTTCTGCATTTTCTGGGTGCGACATTGCTGTCATTGACAGCTCAAATTGAAATGGGAGGACTCCTTGAATCAATTGCAAACATTTATGCTTTCCTCTTCAGAACTATTTGAATCATATTCCTAACTGGATGAGTAACAAGAAAGCATCTTCTCCGAATCTGAAGCCATTGTTTTGATTCTCGAGCA
This sequence comes from Hippocampus bargibanti, assembly GCF_051943395.1. NCBI lineage: Eukaryota > Metazoa > Chordata > Actinopteri > Syngnathiformes > Syngnathidae > Hippocampus > Hippocampus bargibanti. The sequence continues at coordinate 3,610,068 of NC_142751.1, read as the reverse complement.
AGGCAAGACGTCTTGGCGTGACATCACGAACAAGGGGGTGGGACCTTCTGAAACTGGCCATTTCCGGATTCATTTTGAAGTCATTTTTATTGGTGTTTTTCATTTGACTAAAAATATCATCCAGCGTGTTTTGGGTATTTTAGATGCTATAAAACGTTTTTCTGATGTCAGTAGGAAACAAAAAAACTGGTGCCGGTTGTCCTTTAAACGTAGTGTGTATAAACCTCATAGCACAGTAAGAACACTACAACCCAATTTATTAACGGTCTTTCAATTGTGAAAAATATCCCTGATCGATTAATAAATTTGTCTCAAGGAATATGCAAGATATGGCATTTACAGACTATTTCGTAGATACTGGGAGGAGGAAATGGAAATAGATTAAAATAACATATGCACTGTGATTTATCAAGATTGCGTCTGTTTTTAATACGTTTCAATCGAAGGGGCAAAGTTAAGAAATCATGATTTATTGAAAAATTGAATCACTTTCAACATTCAAAACATATTACACAAGGAAATATTCAAGCTCAATAATACCTACTTGTGTTGAATTCCGCAAAATCATGGATGGTTTGTCCTGACCGCGCGCTATACAAACTCGTCACGGACGCCCTCGCCTTCACGCGCAAACCGTACACGTGTACAGTCGCCGAGCACACAAACATAGGCTACCTGCAGTTGAAATTTGCATACTCGGCACGGCAGCCAATCAGAAGTCTGCTTCTTTCTTCCGGACTTTTGCAAGCGTTCTAAGGTTGTGCATTTGCATATCATTTTCCAAAATAGATGCACAGAACCTCAGCCCAGGAGAAAGATTCAAAAGAAGCTAACAACATATGTGACGCTACAAAATGTAAATTTATATCAAACCGTGACTGTAAAGTGTACGTGAGAGTTATGAAAGGGGCTTAGTGGCTTGTAGCAAGCAATGCAAACATTGCATTCTGCACCATGATGACAAATGACTACTGCAGCGAAATCTGCAGCCTTAGACATTTACCGTAAATTAAGCAAGGTAACATTAGTGGTAGGTACAGCCTTAATTTCTCCACTGTGAGACTAATAAAGGCATATCCAATCCAATCCAATTAATATAAAAAACTTCATACTTTGTGACGTTTGTTTTTTTTTTTTTTTTTTTTTTTTTGCGATTGCTGGTCTGATCGTGTTTCAAGTTGTGAAAAGTGGGGGCAGTCAACTTTTCAGAGTTGTCTGCCCTTTTGTCCGAGTTTCAGACACTGGTTTTACTATAATTTGGACAAGTTCGGCGGGCCAGATTAAAAAGCCTAACGTATGTGGCCTGCGGGCCGTAGTTTGCCTATGCCTGGGTTAGCCTGTTGTTAGTTTGTTGTTAGCCTTTTGTTAACCTGTCATTAGCTTGATCTTAGCTTGGCATTATCTTGCCATTAGCTCGGCAGCTCACATCCAATCACGATGGTTGCAGGTGGTTGAACCAGAAGGGCGTCCGGCAGAAGAAGCTCAACGAGTGGCTGGGAATCAAGAACGACAACGTGGAAGAGTAAGCCGCCACATTATGTCCGAGTCCCCCCCCCCGGCCCCCTTCAGGCCTTTGCTCACGTCGGTGGCTTTGTTCCTCCAGCCAATACTCGATGGCGGACGACGACGAGGACCTGCCCCACCTGGACGAGCGCTCGTGGAAGCTGGGCAACATCAACCGGCTGCAGGCGGAGGCGCTGCTCCAGGGCAAGCGAGACGGAACATTCCTGGTGCGCGACAGCAGCAAGGCCGGCTGCTACGCCTGCAGCGTCGTGTACGTAAACTGCTATCTGGTCGCGAACGGGAAATGAATCTCATCTCAACTGACCCCCTTTGTCGCCCGCGCAGGGTGGACGGCGAGGTGAAGCACTGCGTGATCAACAAGACGCCGACGGGCTTGGGTTTCGCCGAGCCTTACAACCTGTACGGCTCGCTGAAGGAACTGGTCCTCCACTACCAGCACACGTCGCTGGTGCAGCACAACGACTCTCTGAATGTGACGCTCGCCTATCCGGTCTACGCGCAGCAGAGGCGGTGAGGCAGGCGTAGCTCAAAAAATGGAGGCCGTGTGGGGGTGGGTGGGGCGCAACGCCCGAAATGGACGAACTTTTGGGTGACTGCCCGACCAGTCTGAATGTACTTTTTCTTTTGAAAAGCGCTTATGTGTGAGGACGGAGTGGAACTTCCCCCTCGACCTGCCCCCCAGGACACTTTGAGGCCTTTCCCTAAACGGTGCTTGCACATTTGAGAGCGCATTATGACCCCCCAGCCTCGCCTGCCGCCCATCTAAAATGTATTTTTTTTTTGGGGTTGAGTTCATGCTAGCACTCGCCAGTCGGCGTGCATGCGTGCGTGCGGAGGTACTCGCTGGGATAAACTGTCCAATAGCAGACGTGGATCAGCTGATCAATGTAGCATAATGGCACTTTTTTGGAACACATCCCCTCTCCTTCCCCCTCGCCCTTTTGGACAAGTCCCGTGGACTTTTAAGGCAGGCGGAGCCCGTCAAACTATGAACCAAGCGCACCAAAGTAGTAAAAAAAACACACAAAAAAGTTTATTTTCTGCTTTGGTTTCTGATCTGCTATGCAAATGTTTGTTTTTTTCCACACTCGGTCATATAAGCTTCTGGAACGATCACCGCTGGGATTTTGAAAATGTACAAATGCCGACCTCCCATCAACGTCTTTTTTTTTTTTTTTTGGGGGGGGGGGGTGTTTGAGAAATAATAATGATAATAATAAAAAAATAGTGCGACTTTACAATACAGTGATACCTCAGCTTACGAACTTAATTGGTTCCCAGAAAGTGTATGTGAGGCGAAAAGTTCATCTTCCAAACTTTTATTTCCCATAAGAAACCATTAAAATGAGAATAATCCGTTCCAAGGTCCCCATAAAACAGAATTTTCTACTAAATAAGCCTTACAACTTCACAACATATAACTTATTTTATGTATGTTTACCTTTGTGATGGAAGTTGTCAATGGATGGTAGCAATGGTCGACTTAGCGTATTGGTACTGGGACAGCTAAGTCACACAGACGCACACCTTGTTCGTGTTTTTCGATGATGTTTTTCTTCTGCACGATCGCAATTTTCTTTTGTGTCCTCTTCTGCTTAACTAGCCTGTGGTACGTCTGTGTAAGCTCTCAGTCATACACGAGAGGTCCATTGATGAAAAGGTTTCTTCGGCCATCATCTGTACTTCTTTGAAGGTATATATCGTGGAAGTAATCAATGTAGCCGCAGGGAGTAGTCCTCTGCTACCCCCACCCTGAGAGCAGGGACCAATCATAGAGTCTGGCACCGCCATGTCTGGACAGCAGGGATATATATATATATATATATATATATATATATATATATATATATATATATATATATATATATATATATAGGGCCGAAACTACCAGTAAAAGACCTTAGCTCGCTGACGAAGCCTCTTGGATAAGAAGCGAAACGTCCGACACCTTCAAAGAAGTACAGATGCCGGCTGAAGAAACCTTTTCATCGATTAGCCTGTGGTGGGGTCTTTTTCGCTACCATAATAGCAAAGGTACTCCACTCGATAGCAAACCACGTCTGCACTCAAAGAAAACTAGTGCGGCAGCCACCATGCCGCTATTTGACCATGTGGTTTGGTGTTTATCTGCCGAAGACTAGTTGTATTCCAAGATTATGTGCTCGCGAATTTAATGTTTGTAAGACGAAAAGTGCGTGAGCTAAAGCATTTGTAAGCCGAGGTATCACTGTACATAACTTTAAATACGGAGGGAAGAATATAGATATATTTTATTAGTCCTGCGTCACTTCAAACTCCTCCGTTCTTGGGTAGAAAGCCGCTTTGCTCCGAAACGCCGCCATTATGATGTATTTTCATATCGCAACCATGAGAGAAATATTGACACGCACCAAGCCCCTCCCCCTTTTTTCCAAATCAATCTGTGATTCACTTGAAGTATTTTTCTGTATCAGAAAATGAAATATGGACACCGGACCGGGTGGGTGGGTTTGCTCATTTCACGTTCTCTTGCCACGCTAACGTTATTAGCATTATTAGCCTCATTAGCATAACCGTTGTTCCCGGTTTCATTTTCCCAACGTTGCCAAGACATTGACGACACTCACAAAATATCCGAACGTCAATAAAATAAATGCGGGTGACGTTTCAGGGAAAATAACGAGTGTATGTATGGATATTATGGAAATTGTAACACAGGCGCCTGCCGCAAAAGTACAACAGAAATGGCGTCTCCAAATTTCCCACGCAGTGGGTGTGAAACTGGCGGCTAAGAGCAAACACACTCGCTCGTTTTCTGTGACAGAGCGACGAAAAGAAAAAAAATGGAGGAAAGAAATGTTTTTCGGACCAATTGGGTGAAATTGGCTCCTTTCCTGACACCCAACAAACAAGTTAGCTGCAAACGCTAACCGGAAGTCGCTACACGTGGCTTTTGTTTTGAAATGTTTTTGACCGAGAAGGAAACAAAATTAGAAAACTCATCAAATGTGTCCCGCGTGATGTTTCCTTTTACCTTTTTGAACAAGCTGCTGATGTCGTCCTTTCATTTGATGATGTATGATGATCATTTCTTCTTGTTTATTATTATTGGCCTTTTTGTTTGTTTCCCCAGCATCACAAAGCATTTTTTGTTGTAATCGTTGATGACAATTATTTTATTTTCATTTTTATTTTTTTGCCAGGAGGCCCTGAACCTCTTTTGGTTAATTGACTTGATGGTTTCCCATTGTTGCTTCCAAACGTGCATTGGGCGGCGTTGGAAAAAAAAATAAAAGCCGTTCTTGTTAAGAAAACCTTGCTGCCATTTTTTTGCAATATGCCCCCCATTCGGCCAGTCAGCACTTGGGGAGGAACAAAAAACTGGCAAAAGATCAGACTGCTTATCGACGACCGGACCGGCCACATTTTGTTTGACCATTGATAGAAAGAGACGGTGTGAAAAAGCACTGCCGCCGTTTGCTGCAAAAAGTTCACTTCCCTTCTCACTCAAGTCTCTCCGCAACACGTGAAAGTGCCTCTGGCTTCATTTTCAGCGTAATCCCGTTTGATCCCGACAAACCCCAAATGAACCTGCCCGAGGCTTATGGGAATCGCCCGCTCACTAATCCGCCATCGTCACGGCAATCGGACCGGACGGGTTCAGCCCAGGACGTGTTCGGCAGGGTTTCAAAGTCGGGTTTCCATCAAGGGTTGGGTTTTAGTCAAGTTTAAAACTAGCGGTCCGTACATTGTCGTTTTATTGGATTGGATTTGCCTTTATTCGTCTTGCAGTGGAGAAATGTACATTTCACAGCACAAGTTATGAAAGGAATCAAAGTAGAAAAACAAAATACAGGAGCTGCTGGACAGGTAGCCACTCTTGCGGCGCCGTCTTGAAGTCAAAAGAACAAAAAAACTAAATAACATTTTGGCTCAAAACATCTTAATATACAGAGTGGTTTTTGGGGGGTAAAAACGCCTTACTATATACATGGTAGTTTTTTTTTCAACTAAAAACGACTTACTATACATGGTGGTTTTTTTTTGCATTTTTAGCCCAAAGACCATATACAGGTAATGCGATTTAGCATTTGCGCTGACACACATGAATGTGCTGAACGTGAAGCTACAAGGGAAAGACCGCTTTGTGTATGAAATATACACAAATGTCAGACAGAGCCTTCAAAACCAAGCTTACCTTATTCTCAAAGCAAATGTGAAACAAGTCATTCGCTCATTTCCCCACATTGAAAGAGGCCCCTGGACATGTGAAAAAATACAGAAAATCACTGGATGACTTGCATGGAGAATTCTGCAGTGGATTCTGACTTTGAAAAAAAATTGACAAGTCACTTCAGGTGGTTTTATGTCCCTTCACAAAGATCATAAGACAGTGCCAGTGTAAAACTGTCTTGAAGGAGAAGTTCAACAAAGCAACCCACCGATCCCAGTTAAGTAACCTCAGGTCTGTTCTGAGAATTGCCACAAGAAAACTGACACTGGACTTTGATGCACTGGCAAAAACGGGTGATCAACAACACTGTTCCCATTAAAAAGTAATGTGAGTAATAACACTGTCCGATGACAAGGTTTCTTCAGCCGTCATCTGTACAAAAGTGAAGGTTTCGGACGTTTCGCCTCCTATCCAAGAGGCTTCGTCAGCGAACTAAAGTCTGACTGGTCGTATCGGCCCTATTTATATATCCCTAATGTCCAGACCTGGTGGCGCCGGACACAGCTATGATAGGTCCCTACTCTCAGGTTGGGGGGCAGAGGACCCCTCCCTGTGGCCCCACTGATTGTGCCTACATTCCTGACTAACGACTGGCCTATTACCCCCACTCCCACCGGTATCACCTCATCAGCATAACGACCCTCATCAGCATTACGAAAGTTGCCTAACCTGTTTTGCCTAAGCAGGCTATTGTATGAGCGATCCAAATTGAACCTCACCCCACCAGACCGGTTTAATGAAGGATTTTGTTGTTTTATAAGAATCGCTTCTTTTACCCCCCTTTCAAACCATCTATGTTCTTTCGCTAAGATTTTAACCTCATTGTCGTCAAATGAGTGGTTGCTAGCATTTAGGTGCAAATGTACTGCCGATTGAGGTCCACTTATATTATCCCTGCGATGTTGATAAAGTCTTTTTTTGAGAATTTGTTGAGTCTCCCCAATGTACTGCTCTTTACAATTTTCATTCATACAATGTATGGAATAAACTACATTACTTTGTTTTTCATTTGGTAGCCTATCTTTTGGATGCACTAATTTTTGCCTTAACGTGTTTATCGGTTTGAAATAAGTAGGAATTTTATGTTGCCAAAGGACTCTTTGTAATTTTTCAGAAACTCCTGCAATGTACGGTACTGCTACTCCTCTCCTTTTTGTATCTTGAGAATTATTGGTTTCATTTCCTATTCTTTCTTTCTGACATTTGTTGAATGACCACTGAGGATACCCACAGTTAGTGAGTGCTCTCCTGATATGTTTTGACTCCTTTTCTCTACCTTCAGTGCTAGTTGGTATAAGTTTAGCCCTATGCTGGAGGGTTCTGATAACTCCTAGTTTATGTTGTAAAGGGTGGTTAGAGTCAAAAAGTAAGCCTTCCTAAATACTTCTGTTTTTAGCGCTCTGTCCTCTTTTAAAATTACTTTACAATCCAAGAAGGCTAGTTGGTTCTCTTGAATGTCCTTACGAGTAAATTTAATGTTGAAGTCTACAGAGTTGAGGTGATCTGTGAAGGATTGAATTTCTTGTTTTTTAATTATGACCAAAATATCGTCCACATATCTAAGCCAGTGTCTAGGTTTTGTCCCCGGGAATAATGTGAGGGCCTGTTTCTCCATCTCTTCCATGTAAAGATTAGCCACTATGGGTGAAACTGGTGAGCCCATAGCACAACCATGAATTTGTTTATAAAATGTTTCCCGAAATTTAAAATACGTAGTATTAAGGCAGATTTCTAATAATTGGCAGATGTGATCCGGTTTCAGTTTGGTTCTTTCATGCAGAGAAACATCCGCCAGCAGCCTCGTCCTCACCACTGAGACTGCTGCTGGGGTTGGGACAGATGTAAAGAGAGAAGTCACATCGTATGATGCCAAAGTTTCCTCAGGTTCCAATATGAGGTCTTTGATCCTCTCTACAAACCCTGTGGTGTTCTCTACGTGATATTCTGTGTTACCAACCAACGGAGCTAAAATAGTTTTTAAATATTTGGCTACATTGTATGTAGAGGAGTCAATGCTACAAACAATGGGTCTGAGGGGGAACCCTTCTTTATGTATTTTTGGCAGGCCATAGATAAATGGCGTGGCCTCTCCCGGGTATAATCTAAAATACATCTGTTTGTCTATATGTTTTCCTTTCTCTAACTTTTGGAGACAGTCAATCATTTCTTTCTTGTATCTATTGGAAGGGTCCCTTTTTAGTTGCTCATACGTGTTAGAATCACTGATTAACCTATTTATTTTGTCTTCATAATCCAATGTGTTGAGAAGCACTGTGCATCTGCCCTTGTCTGCTGGCAAAATAGCAATATTTTTGTCTTTTTGTAGAGTAGTTAACGTGTCTGGACATTAGGGATATATAAATAGGGCCGATACGACCAGTCAGACTTTAGTTCGCTGACGAAGCCTCTTGGATAGGAGGCGAAACGTCTGAAACCTTCACTTTTGTACAGATGACGGCTGAAGAAACCTTCTCATCGATGGACCACTCCTGTACGACTGAGAGCTTACACAGACATATACAGGTAAGTTCCGATTTACGACTGGTGCGAGTTACGACCACCCTTACTTACGACCATTACCGACAAACCCTTTTAATTTTTTATTTTTTAAGTTTATTTGCCGCAGCACAGAGAGCAACCGCTTCTCTCAGCATTGTATAAGAACTATTTTTTTATCGCTGTCAAAGGACCATATGTAGCGTTGCGGCTGTGTTGCCAGATCTGCTCAACATTCAGCATTCCTCATTTATCTTAACAGAATATTACAGCATTGCACAAAATGAGGATGCAAAATAACTGCTTCTTCAAAAACCGACCATGTACACATGGACGGTTTATGTGACGTTCATTGACCTTTTCCTGTAATACCTCATCATTCCACAAGGGGGTGCACTACATACTGTGATGCATTGACTTGATTTTGCCGAGTCTGTGCTCCCCTTTTTTCCTTCTGCTACTGTCGTGAACCTATCTGGACTTCATTCGAGCGCGGGGACTTAATCATCGTCAGTTGATTGTTTCTTGAAGAAACTGATGCCGACCACCATGACTTGCTTTACCCACCCAATGTCCGCTGGTTAAGTCTGTGGAAAGTTTGTCAACGAGTGTGGGATCCCAAACAGGAGAGTATCTCATTTTTTAGCTACTTGAGAAAGCTGACGATTTTCCGGAGCCGAGTGACACAGATTGGCTTGCGATTTAGCATTTGCGCTGACACACATGAATGTGCTGAACGTGAAGCTACAAGGGAAAGACCGCTTTGTGTATGAAATATACACAAATGTCAGACAGAGCCTTCAAAACCAAGCTTACCTTATTCTCAAAGCAAATGTGAAACAAGTCATTCGCTCATTTCCCCACATTGAAAGAGGCCCCTGGACATGTGAAAAAATACAGAAAATCACTGGATGTCTTGCATGGAGAATTCTGCAGTGGATTCTGACTTTGAAAAAAAATTGACAAGTCACTTCAGGTGGTTTCATGTCCCTTCACAAAGATCATAAGACAGTGCCAGTGTAAAACTGTCTTGAAGGAGAAGTTCAACAAAGCAACCCACCGATCCCAGTTAAGTAACCTCAGGTCTGTTCTGAGAATTGCCACAAGAAAACTGACACTGGACTTTGATGCACTGGCAAAAACGGGTGATCAACAACACTGTTCCCATTAAAAAGTAATGTGAGTAATAACACTGTCATGCGTCTGTGTAAGCTCTCAGTCGTACAGGAGTGGTCCATCGATGAAAAGGTTTCTTCAGCCGTCATCTGTACTTCTTTGAAGGTGTCGGACGTTTCGCTTCTTATCCAAGAAACTTCGTCAGCAAACTAAAGTCTTACTGGTAGTTTAGGCCCTATATATATATATATATATATATATATATATATATATATATATATATATATATATATATATATATATATATATATATATATATATATATATATCCCTACTGTCCAGACATGGCGGTGCCGGACTCTGCTGTGATAGGTCCTTCCTCTCAGGTTGGGGGGAGCAGAGGACTACTCCCTGCCGCTCCACTGATTGTTCCGACTAACAACTGGCCTGATTGCCCCACTTCCACCGGTATCACCTCATCAGTATTACTAATCCTATGTTACCTAAGCAGGCTATTGTATGAACGATCCAAATTGAACCTCACCCCACCAAACCGGTTTAATGAAGTTGTTGTTTAATAAAAATCGCTTTTTACTCATCTATTTTCTTTCGCTAAGATTTTAACCTCATTGTCGTCAAATGAGTGGTTGCTAGCTTTTAGGTGCATATGTACTGCCGATTGTGGCCCACTAGTATTATTCCTGCGATGTTGATAAAGTCTTTTTTTGGGAATTTGTTTAGTCTCCTCAATGTACTGCTCTTTACAATTTTCATTCTTACAATGTATTGAATAAACTACATTACTTTGTTTTTCATTTGCCAGCCTATCTTTTGGATGCACTAATTTTTGCGGTTATCGGTTTGAAATAAGTAGGAATTTTGTGTTGCCAAAGGACTCTGTAGTTTTTCAGAAACTCCTGCAATGTAAGGTACTGCTACTCCTCTCCTTTTTGTATCTTGAGAATTTTTGGTTTCATTCCCTATTCTTTCTTTCTGGCATTTGTTAAATGATCACTGAGGGTACCCACAGTTTGGGAGTGCTCTCCTGATATGTTTTGACTCCTTTTCTCTACCTTCGACGCTTGTTAGTATTAGTTTAGCCCTTAGCAGGAGGGTTCTGATAACTCGTTTGTGTTGTAAAGGGTGGTTAGAATCGAAAAGTAAGTATTGGTCAGTGTGCGTAGCCTTCCTAAAGACTTCTGTTTTTAGCGTTCTGTCCTCTTTTATAATTACTTTACAATCCAAAAAGGCTAGTTGGTTCTCTTTAGTCAAAGTCAAAAGTCAAAGTCAGCTTTATTGTCAAATATGCTAATATGCATGACATACAGCACAGATGAAATTAATGAAATGAAATTTAATGTCCTCACGAGTAAATTTAACCGAGTTGAGGTGATCTGTGAAGGATTTAATTTCTTGTTTTTTAATTATTATAAAAGTATCGTCCACATATCTAAACCAGTGTCTAGGTTTTGTCCCCGGGAAGGATGTGAGGGCCTGTTTCTCCATCTCTTCCATGTACAGATTAGCCACTATGGGTGAAACTGGTGAGCCCATAGCACAGCCATGAATTTGTTTGTAAAATTTCTCCCTAAATTAAAAATACGTAGTGTTAAGGCAGATTTCTAATAATTGGCAGATGTTGTCCGGTTTAAGTTAGGTTCTTTAATGCAGAGAAACGTCCGCCAGCAGTCTCGTCCTCACCACTGAGACTGCTGCTGGGGTTGGGACAGATGTAAAGAGGGAAGTCACATCGTAAGATGCCAAAGTTTCCTCAGGTTCCAATATGAGGGCTTTGATCCTCTTTATAAACCCTGTGGTGTTCTCTACGTGATATTCTGTGTTACCAACCAACGGAGCTAAAATAGTTTTTAAATATTTCGCTACACTATATGTAGAGGAGTCAATGCTACAATGGGTCTGAGGGGGAACCTCAATGTGTTTTTGGCAGGCCATAGATGCATGGCGTGGCCTCCCCTGGGTATAATCTAAAATACATCTGTTTGTCTGTTTTCCTTTCTCTAACTTTTGGAGACAGTATCATTTCTTTCTTGTATCTCTTGGAAGGGTCCCTTTTTAGTTGCTCATAAGTGGAAGAATCACTGATATCAGAATCAGAATCATCTTTATTGCCAGGTATGTAGGACACACAAGGAATTTGTTTCCGGTAGAACACGCTGCACTAGTATCGTTGTCAAAAAAACTGCTAAGTGGCACTATACAGTTCCAAGTGGCACTATACAGTTCCAATATATATATATATATATATATATATATATATATATATATATATATATATATATATATATATATATATAAGGTCTAAACTACCAGTAAGACTTTAGTTTGCTGACGAAGTTTCTTGGATAAGAAGCGAAACGTCCGACACCTTCAAAGAAGTACAGATGACGGCTGAAGAAACCTTTTCATCGAAACACCGTCATGCTGTTTTATGTTTAGGTTTGGTATGTATGCATCTGCTGCTGACCATGGGTAAAAAAATTTAAGTCAATGTGGCCCCTGAGCCAATAGGTTTTCCCACCCCTGCTATACATGGTTGTTTTTCATTTTATTCAGGATAAAATACATCAACAAGTTACTTTCCATTATGTGTTTTTGGAGGGGGCAAAATGCCTTTGTGTTTTTTCTAGAAAATGCATAACTACTACACAGTAACATTATTTTTTTCACGCAATATTTTTCTTCGCAACAAATGACATCTAAAAAAAGCACAATGTTGTTGAAGTCCAAAAAGTCGCTGACCAAGTGAAGACCTCTTTCAGAAATTGTTAAAAGATCGTCACTCGTCGGCAGACGTCTTCTTTTTGCGTGTTTGTGTGTGTTTCATCCATCTTGATATATTTCTTTTTATTGAAGTTTTCAGGATCTCTTTCTCCTACTCTCGGAATTCCCAAAGTCGTCCGGTCGCAGTTTCATCTCGGCAAACTCGATGGAGGTCTCGTGGCCCTTCCAGTGGAACCAGTTGACACCCTGCAAGGAGAAATACTAACTGAAACAAAAGACAAGATGAGCCCCAAAAGCCCTACTTTTCTTTCAGACTGGCTTTGGCCACGAAATGGCCATTTGGAAGCATGGCCAACATCTTGAAACATTTTGAAGAACAAAAAGGCAATTGGGCATGCAATTTGTCTTCTTGGTACCTTGCTATGACTTTTGTCTCCGTATTTTCCCATCAGGTTGACGCGATGGCAGTTTTTGTACCAGAAGGCCCCCTTGTAGGACAAAGCGCAGTTGGTGACGGCAATGTCGTTGTCGTTGTCAAATGTAGAGAAGGGGCGGCCCTGGTGGTACGACATAGAGTCGCCTGGCGACAAGGAACAGATTCAAAAACAGTGATACCTCAGCTCTGGAAACCTAATTGGTTCCCAGAAAGTGTGTGTCAGGCAAAAAGTTCATCTTCTGAACATTTATTTCCCATAAGAAACCATTAAAAATGAGAATAATGTGTTCCCAGGTCCCCATAAAACCTAAATTTCTACAAAATAAGCCTTAAAACTACACAAAATAGACATTATTTTACGTATAATGAATGTGCTATTGTCTTGTAATTAAGGAAATAAACTGTACTACTATCATAAAGTTGTTTTATTGACCTTTGTGATGGTTGATGTAGTTGCCTCTTGATGATATCCGAGTGAAGTTGCCGTGCTTTCTCAGCGATAATATCCTCACTCACACTGTCCCCTGCTAGCTGCTTTTCGTTAATCAAAATTAACAGATTTTCAACCTATTCTATTGGCTAAGACCGTTGCTTAGACAACACAGAAACACCCTTAATAACTTCCTTGTTCTTAAGGACGGTAGCAATGGTCGACTTAGCGCACTGGTACTGGTATGCTAAGTCACACAAACGGACACCTCGTTGGTGTTTTTCGATGGTCTCCTTCTTCTTCTCGACAGTATTTTTCTTTTGTGTCCTCTTCGGCTTAACACCAGCCTGTGGTGGGGTCTTTTTCGGTCACATAATAGCAAAAGTACTCCACTCGATAGCAAACCATGTCCACACTCAAAGAAAGGGGGTGACGAAAACTAGTCCGCCAGCCACCGTGGCGCCATGTGGTTTGGTTCATTTGCCAAAAAATAGTTTGTATGCCAAGACTATATGTCACAAATTTAATGTCCGTGAGGCAAAAGGTTCAAGCTGAGGTATCACTGTACACTTCGACCACTTCGTCCTCTTCATATTTATTGCGTTCATGAGATTGGCGAGATTTGTTTGAGCGAGCCGTCCTCCGGTCGCGTTCGTTCAGTAGTCTTTCCCTGACTTGACTAGCTCTCGTTCAGCAGCTTTTGCACGGGAGCCATATTTGTTTTCGACTTTGTCAAATTTCATTTATTGGACAGCTTGTGGTGTGCCAAAAAAAACAAAAAAAAACTGACTACCTGCTGTGCCGCTGTAAGCGCCAATGTAAAGCTTGTAGCGCGTTCGAGGTTCCGCGATGGAGAACTTGTCATACCGAGCAAAGGCCGACTCTCCGGCGTCCCTCAGGTCGACGCGTAACACGTACTGGCCGGCAGTCGTGATCTTGTGGAGGTTGGCCAGACCTGCAACAGTCAATTTGATGCCGTGTCAGCACCGGAAGGTGCAAAGAGGCTCAATCGGCAGAAGGTCGGAGGAACGCACCGAGCCAGAATTCGTCGTTTACGTTACCAAAACCAGCGGTGTAGTTCTTCCAGTTCCTGAAGAACTCCAGCTTTCCATTTTGCCGTCTCAAGAAGACCTGCAGAGGACACGCCTTCCATGAAAATAAACTCGGGGGTGCGAGTAAACCGCTGATCAAATTGTAGCAGGTGCTCACCATCCAGCCTCCGCCGTCCGTGTCCATGTCGCAGTAGACCTGGATGACCTGGCTTTCAACGCCTGCCACGTAGATGGTATACACACCACTTACGCGGTGCCCATTCTGGAAGATTTGAGCGCAGTCTTTGGGGTACCTGTGCAAGTGGCCCACTGAAAACCCCCAAAAATATTTAGAGACTGGGATTTTGCAGATCTGGCGGGACTTTGGGACTCCGATGGTTCCTTGCCTGTACTGAAGACGGTGGCGGCGTGGCGACTCCTCTCAGCTGTGGCGGTGGAGATGGCTTGCAGCTGGACCCTGTACTCCGTGGACCTGGCGAGCTGGGCCATGTTGTACGAGGAGGCGGTTGGACTCAGCATAACCTCCTACAAAGTCATGGGCGGCAAACAATGACATTAAGGGACGTGATTAAAAAACTGATGAGCAGACCTTGTCGTTAATTGAACATGGCCACCAGTGTAAGGACTCCCTGGATCCAAAACATTAAGGTGTACTATCCAGTACCCGGGTTGAGCCGTCAGTTGCGGAGAAGGTCAGGGAGTAGCCGCTAATGGCCGCTTGCGGCGGTCTCCAGGTCAGAGTGGCGCTATCCGTTTGAATGTCCAGTGCCACAAGGTCTCGAGGGGCGTCCAGCTCTAGGAACACAAGTGTCACGTATCCGGGTCATCCAAGTTCAAAGATGTTGAAAACTATTCAAAGATCGATTCCATTTCGACTACTTGTGGTGAATTCCGTCAGGACAGAGGAGCTGGTCTGCGCCCCCATGGTGGCCACCAGTTCCACCGAGTAGAGAGTTCCGGGAAGCAAGGAAGCTATCTCCAACTCTGTTCCAGAAACACGCTCCGCAATCGGTGGCGCTGCAAGAAACATCAGGCGCTCCGTCACTTCAAATCCAGGTGTGGACCATTTCAGGTCAAGTCGCGGAACAGACAAACCTGACTCGGAACTGTATGTGATTGCATAGCCGTCCACCGTGGCTACGGGCGCTTGCCATTGCAACCGAGCGGAGCTGTCGGTGATGTTAAACGTGGTCAGACCTTGTGGTCTGTCCAAAGCTGAGTGGTAACAGACATGAAGAGTCAGTCATTCGAGGCAGCTGAGGACTGAGATGGCTCTTAGGATGAGTAGACAAACCGCTGGTTACGACATCCCCGCTTGGGTCGCTCTCCTCAAGACCCTTGATTGCACTGACCGTCACCTGGTACATCCTGCCGGGACTCAGGTTGGGGAGCAGAGCCTGCAGCACGTCACCATCAACAGTTACGCTCATTTGACTTCCTGCGGACGAGAAGGATTCCCTTAGGGTGAGACGGGCCACTTGTAAGACCCGATTCTTCGCTGCCAGTTCCAATTCAAATCTCAAGGTTTTCAGTTTTTGTCAGGTCAAGTCAGGAATCATTGCTGGAGTCATCACCTCTGGCCTCGAAACCCAGGACTCATCATTGGGTCGCCAAGATCAGGCTATAAGTCTTACCTCCCTCAAATGGCACATAAGTGATGTGATAGTTGTCGACGGCGGACTGCGGCGTGGACCAGTGGACCACGGCTGACGAGTCGGTCACATCAGAGAAACGAAGGCCCTTTGGAGTGTTCAGGCCTGGATGAGAAAAAATTATTCGAAATGTTAGAGGTGACGTGGTCTGAAGTGGCAAACCTCCACCAGAGTAACCAGAACGGTTCATTGGAGACTTGGGTTCCCAGCATTAACTGATGGTCAATGGACCGAGACCTGAGACATGACTACAGTAAACCATCAGATCCGATTCTGAAGGGGTAGCAGATGTTAGTATTGAACCAGTGGTTCCAGTTCTAAGTCATTAGTATGGATTCGGGTTTGGGTTCTATGGGCTCCCAATAGTTATGATACAAGCAGTTTATCCTTTCCTAAAGGGTTGCCGAGTTTAGTGTTGTATTAGATTCTGAGGTCCTACAAGTAAAAAAAAGCCACCAGAAGAAGTTCCAAGAGGTTACTATGGTTTTAGGGGTTGGTGTAATGTACCAGAGGTTAAGAAAGAACAATCGGTTCCAGTTGTGAGAGGTTTAAGAGTTTAGTCTGAATCGCCGGATCCAGTTCTGAGAGGTTCAAGAGGCAACAAATCCAGGTTTGAGGTGCCTGAGAGTTTAGTATACAAAAAGCAGATCCGTTCCTGGAGTCTCTGGGTTGTTAGTGTTAAACGAGCGAATTCAGTTCCGCAAGGAGCAAGGGGTTAATGTGGACCAGTTATGAGCGGTTCCAGATTTTAATCTGGAACTGGTGTCACGGGAGTACCTGTTTGAGCAACCCCCAGGATTGGCTGGGAACGGTGGTCCAAAGAAAGGCCGTAAAGTTCGATTTCATACTCTGTGCCTGGCACGAGCCCTGTGATGAGCATGGTTCGCTCATCGCCGTGAACAATGTGCTCCTGAGGGTGGGATAATCTTTTACTGTCCCGTAGTTTGATGACAAATCTGTCAAAGAGGTCTTCGTCTGCCGCCCAGGACACTCGGAATCTGTCGGCTGCGATGTCAGACACAAAGAGGTGCTCCACCTCGGGTTCTGCCTCTGAACCAGAAAGGAAAGTTTGTCAGACTCCAGCGCAGGCCTCCGATCAAGATGCACGTGCAAATCGCTCCGATCAAAACCAAAACAAAAAGAGGCGCACAAGCATGTCAGAGAGTTTCAATCAAGTCACTTTCAGACGGGAGACAATAGGCTGACAGGAGCAGAATTAGTGCAAAGCGTCATCCCTTGGGACCATACTAACGGCGCATTTCAAGAAAAGGAAACAGATTTGACGTTAGCGCTGCAGATGCTTGGACTAACAGAACAACAGATGCTTGGACTAACAGAAAGCAAACAAAACAGACCGAGCTCAGACTCGTAAGCGAAAGGAGGATTGCAAGTCCAGGTACTGGTGCAGTTGCACGAGTTGCAGTACGACAAGAAGCCCCCACACGCAGTCGCTACCTGTGATGGCTACTGCGGTGAGGGGGCGGGAGAAGAACCCCTCCTTTGACACCCCTGTCAGCCTGATCTCGTAGCCTATACCGGTGATGAGCCCCCAGACGTCCAGGTGGCTCTGGTTTCGCGGAACGGTGAACTTCTGAGGCTCCAGAAGCCATCCCGAGTCGGTCACCGCCACGTCAAAGTGGCTGAAACCCCCCACGGACTGCGCCGATTCCTCCCGCAGCTGCTTCACTGCCCACGACACGCGGAAGCCAAAAGGGCTGACGTGGGAAATGGTCAAGTTTTCCACTTTGGGCAAAGGCGCTGAAGGAAAGGGGGGCGGGGGAGTCGGCATTGCGTGGTCAGTTCGCATACAGGCATGGCTAGCGATAGCCAATCAATGGCAAATTGCTTCATTTTTCCAGTAAATACACCAATATGTGACCTGTGCGGTACTACCTGTGATGGCGTGGACTAGCGTGGAGGGAGTGCGGCGGCCGTGAGAAAATCCATAAACTTCCACGTTATAGCTCGTGGAGTCCATCAGGCCGGAGACGCTAACGTTCGCGGCGTGGCCGGGCACTCTGAACTCCCGCGGCTCAGACTCTTGCTCGGTGTCACCGACTCGGACAACAAATTCGTCAAAGCGGCCCGACGCCACGCTCCAGCTCACGCTGAGGTTATGTGGACCGCTAGAGAGAGCGCTCACGGGCCCCAAGAGGGGGATGTCCTCTAAACACAACAAAACAACATGCCGGTTGAGCGCCCGGTCCCGAACCGGCAGGGCGGCGGATCGGCTCCCTACCTGTTGTCACGACAGCAAAAAGCGGTGGCGTGTTGCGGCCGCCGGTGCTGGCGTACAGCTTTATGTCGTAGCGTGTATGGGCTTTAAGGCCGGCCATGACTGTGGAGCGCGCCTGACCCGGCAAGGCCTGACCCATTGCCTGCGAGGGCAAAGCAGACTCTCTGACTTCGACTACAAAGTTATCAAACGCCTTGTCGCCCGCCCGCCACGTCAGCGACACTCGGTCTGAGGTAACGTTAGCAACAACTAGCTGGGACAAATCAGGCTCTTCAGCTACAAGAGGGGACAGAGAGAGATATGCAGTATGTGATTGTCAAACCAAGAGGAGGCACAAGCTAGTTTGTTGCGGTGTCGTCCCTGCAAAGACCCCCCCCCCCCAAAAAAAAATGGCTGCGTCAACGTATTCAGGTGGAATTTGAAGGGGACGATAAAGAATTGTCTGAAGCTAAGCCAAACAACAAGGCGCACATTCTAATGACTGCTAAGCCCTCAAGTGTCCATGCGGCGGGCCACTGGTTGGCCAGCGGCGCTAGCGCCACCCGCACGGATCTGCACGCTAACTGCCTCCACCAGCGAAAATGCAAAGGCCGCAAACAGGCGTCTGTGGACGGGGAGCAACACGGGCAGTGACTCAAGATCCATCTCAGATGACACGCAAGTCCGCAAGACCACTTGTGAAATCCTTCGCAAGGGACGACAGCAACACGATTTTCTAGAATGTTCCGTCCGATTCTTTCTTTCAGTGGGCAAAGGACACACGAAATACCTGTGGTGGCAACAACACTGACGGCGCCCGTCCGGGCTCCCTTGTATGTCCCGTAGAGGTAGGCTACATAGTCTGAGGAGGGCCGCAGCCCCGAAACCTGATGCGCCGTCACCAGGCGAGACAGGTTATACTCCCTGGACTCCATCAGCCCATCCGAATCGAGAATCTCCAGGACAAAAGCATCCAAGTTGCTCTCGGTCTGATCCCAGACCACCAAGAAGCTCTCCGACGTCACGTTGGACACGAAAAGTTGCCCGAGCGACGGCTGGCGGGCTGAAGGGAGACAACACGGTTAGAACTTATGGGCGAGTGCGCCCAATGTCCATCTTAGATGGTTCAACTTTTTAAAGTGAGGCAGACCCCATTGAGAAGAGGGTGTGCACACGTTTGCAATGGCCGTATGGCACTTTTATTTTTGATTCAACATAAAAACCTGCCATTTGTACTGCATGTGATTTCATGCACATTAAGTTTTCATCATGCAGTTGAATGTTGAGGCTGCAAGACAAGCAAGCGAACGGAGGCGTTTGGGGGGCAAAGAAAGAATCAAAATCAGCATATCTGCATGCTGTACCCATTCCGTATCTGGGATCATGCTAAGCATCACAGCCTGCACGACATTGATTCCAGAATGACTGAGTGCGGTTAAGTTGTTGGCGAAGCGGTACGGGCACAAACGGGAGCAAGGCAAGGCCGCCTGTACCTGTGGTAGCTTGGGCAAACATGGGCTCCTGGAAGACACTCCGGTAGAGGGGGTACAGGCCCACCACATAGCTGGTGTTAGCGTCCAGGCCCCACAGGCCCAAAGTATGCGCCCCGCCCGACACGCTCAGGTTCTGACTCTGCGCCGTATCATCCAAATTTGTCACCTCCACCACCCAGCTGTCAAAGGCGCCGCCCGAGGGGCTCCAAGAGACCGTAAAACCGTCCCATGTGACGTCGGAGAAGGTGAGGTTAGCCACGGAGGGCCCGGCTGACTCTGCCGAGTGAGACACAAGCGATGCTAAAGGCAAAGACCTGATGATCCTGTCCCACGGGTGAACTAGCGGTCAACATTGCCGGATTATCAGGACAGACAAGGTTACAAAGTTTTTTTTCTCATCGCCCCCTGTTGAAAAGACCCCAACGGTACCTGGAATGAGATCGGCAGGTTAAGGTCCCGCCCCGTCCCTGTTAGCTCCACCCACCTGTAGATACATTGAGAGTGACTGGCGAGCTCAACCTGTGGCCTCGCTCCGCTGTTAAAGTGACGGCGTAACTTGTGGCCGGCGTCAGGTCGGCTAAGACAAAAGTGGTCTCGGCGGGGGGAATCTCCGCCTCCTCCACTCGTCCGTCACTGGAGACGTACACCAGGCGGTATCGCGACACCTTAGCACGCGGCTTCTCCCATCGGATGCGAATGGCCGTCTCTGTAGACTCGGTTTGCTCCAGACCTCGGGGCGGGTCCATGTCTGACGAGAAACCTTCAATTTGCTTTTCAAAAACATTTTCTTCGTGTTACAAGTGACTCACTCACCGGTCGCTGCGTTTATGGTGGCTGGGAGACTTTCCTGCTCGTTCTTCACGCTGGTCACTCCCACCCCGTACTCGGTCCCTGGATTCAGCCCTGGACCACAAACACACTGACTTGTCCAGAGGTCCATCCATTCTTCCATCCATCCATTGTCTGCCGTTTATCCGTGGTCGAGTCGCGGGGGCAGCAGCTTCATTAGGGAATCCCAGACTTCCCTCTCCCTAGCCACTTCTTCCAGCTCTTCCTGGCGGATCCCGAGGCGTTCCCAGGCCAGCTGGGTGACAGTCTCTCCAGCGTGTCCTGGTCGTCCCCAGGGTCTTCTGGCAGTGAGGCATGCACGGAACACCTCACCAGGGAGGTGTCCAGGAGGCATTCTAATGAGATGCCTGAGCCACCTCATCTGGCATGCGGAGGAGAATCGGTTCTCGGATGACCGAGCTTCTCACCTTATCTCTCAGAAAGAGCCTGCAAAGCTCATTTCGGATCCAGAACCACCATAAATGATGACGAGGTGGTCCGCGATGGTTTTGACACCCAAGGTCTAGTCTCACCTTTGAAAGTTCAACCGCGTAGGAATGGACTTACCCGTGACGGTGGCCGTGGAGCTTTGCCCCGGTCCACGCGGGAACACCACTTCGCCGTGGGCCGCACCGGAAAGCGGACTGTATTTGACACGATAGCTGTCCGCGTCGGCCAACGAGTTGCGCCACGTCAGGGTGATGCTGTCTTCCGTCTGCCGCACGGCCAGCAATTCCCTGGGGGGGTCCAGCGCTGCATGCAAAACAACACCCTTGAAGGTAGCCGCAAGCATGGAGTCCTTCAAGCGAGTCCAAAGTAATTCGGTCCGGTCCTACGTTTCAATTCCTTCGGGTGCATTTTGAGCCCACCTGTGGTAAAAGTGGCGGCGGCTGGCTTGCTACTGACATCTTGGCTGCGGGCCACAAGCAACACGGAGTACTCGGTGTCGGGTTTCAGGCCCTCCAGATTGTGTTGCTGGTCCGGCGGGAAGATCTCCACTCGGGCACCTTCAGAAGAGCCCCGGCTGGGCTTGTAATACAGGGTGACCCGGTCCGTCTGCGCCACTGGCTGAGACCAGCTGATCAATGCGGAGGAGTCGCCCACATCCGAGACTTGGAGCTGCTGCGGGGCGTCGATATCTGCGCAGGAAATGGTCGCTGACTGGTTGCGCTTTGGGTGTCGACACCCCCCCCAACGCTGCTCGTGAAGCATCGATTGATGGGAGTAGCAATCGGTGGATACCAAACTCACCGGTTGTGACCCGTTGGATGGCCGGTGGTCCCCCGGTGTTGTTCTTGATCACACTGAGGGACACCTCGTACTCCTGACCGGGCCCCAGACCCGATTGGAGGAAGCGCTTTTGGGAGGGGGGAACCGTGCTGACCACCTTTCCGTTTTCTTCTTTCTGATAAGCAAAACAAATAAAAGTCGGATGAGACACTGGAGGACCATGAACAAGGATGCAGTCTAGGAATGGGTTGACAAATGGACTCTGTCAGCCTCTTGGAGTCTTAGTCTTGAGGCAGTCTTCCATTATTTTGGTCTTGGGCCTGACCGCATCCCCACACTTCAAAGTCTTGAAATCCAAATTGTGGCCAGCAAGCATTCCCAGGAAAACGGGCCCGGCTTGGCACCTCGCGGCCATCAAATCCCAGCCGGGAAGGCTTTCAGAGGGGGACCCACCGTATTCCGGAAGGAGATTTCCCAGCCATCGAATGGAACGTTCAGCTGCTCCCATGCCACCTCCACGACGCTCTCCCTCACAGACGTAAATCTCATACCTTCTGGCTTGGGAAGAGCTGCGGGGATTCAAAGCAAAACCATCAGATAACTCGAACCCCATTGTGAAATTATGGACATTTGGATTTAAACCGCGGAAATCGGTTGGTCGACTTCACACAACAACGTTTTGCTACCTGTGACCACGCTGGCGCCGACCGGCACGCTCCTTTCGTCGCCCAGTACGGCGTAGACGTTAATGCGGTACTCCAAACCAGGCTGCAGGTCTTTGAGGGTGGCACCGGTTTGGTCTCCCGGCACGGTGAAGTCCGAAAGGAGCCCGCCGGGTTCAGTGGGCCCGTATGTGATCAAGTATTCGGTCACCAGCATGTAGTTGATCCAGGATAAGACCACCGTGTCCGACGTGACCTCACCGGCACTGAGATCCTTTGGAGGGGACACTGGAGAAGAAAAAAAACATGAGAAGTTACAACTTTGTCAGCGTCCACTGCACACAAGCTAATGCGAGCTGCAGAGAAGCATCTGGAAGTGCTGAGCCAGACGCCAAAGATAGAAAAAAAGTGCCCATACGAATTGATTTGAGGAGTTGGGTCAGTGGGGAGTGACTGTAAAACAAGGCTTCCAACCATATGCTGTACAGGTGACATCCGACGACCGGGTTCCGTTCCGACAAAACGGTCGTAAGTCAAACGGCCGTAAATCGAAATCCATTCAAAATGGCCGACGCGAGGTTTACTCGACAGGATAGTATACGATGTCTGTTGTTTTTAAACAATGTTTTCTATTGAATACTATTATATATCAAACTATTTAACAGCTCATTTATGAATTTGATGACTTTTAGTGTCATTTTTATCATTTTAAATTTCATATCGATTTTTATTACTGTATAACCGTTCCTGCAATGTATACAAAACAGTTTACTGTACAGTTCATTTATAAATGTTATACTTACATTTAAGTGTCGATTTTTGCATTTTATATCTCATATTATCGATTTATATTTTATATTTATAGTTTATACAGCTGTTACAAAATCGCTTTCCCTGCTAACGGACAGAAGAGGTCGCCCGACACACACGCTCGGACTCAGGAGGACGGCGAAGGAAAAAAGCAGTGTACAGTACTACAGGAAATGTTGCAGAGACGGTATCTGCACTGTATAACTACTGTATTGAAGGTAGTCACGCAGTAGATTGCTGTCCGAGTGTGTGACATACTGGTTGGGCAAATTGCTGTAGTACGCGTTGCCAGATGTTTGCGCATTGCGGTGCCAGGCGTAGATTTAAAATTAAAAAAAGGGTCTGGCGGTCGTGGTCGTAAGTGCGGGTGGTCGTAATTCACGGCGGTCGTAACTCAGATGTTGCATTAGCTTCTGATTCCCGTAGCCGGAAATCGGCGGAAGGTAGTAGCAAAATTACTTCGGGTGGTTTTTTTAATTTTTTATTTGTACAGGTCCACCGCGAAAGATGGGAAGCGGCGTGCCAATAAAACTCACATGTACAACACATGTCAAAAGCACAGGTATTGTTTTTTTTTTGGGGGGGGGGGGGGGGTAAGCTTTTATTCACAAATAAGACCCCCACATCCCCCAGTTAAAAAAAACAACACGGATTTGTGGTTAACAATGGATATTTAAAAAAAACGCGAATTTGGCACCAACATGTGGCATCTTGCTGAATTGATTTTTTGGGGGGGTTTCATTAAAAAAAAGTCCCGCTCTGGTCCCATTTTTTGGAATTTATCATCAGAAACAGCCAGAAGTGTGTGTCAATTAATTACTGGTGGAATTTCACAATAAAATAATTGAATTGAGGTCAGGATTAGGAAAAAAAAAATCCCATAGGGGCCCAAAGCCTGTTTGGCAATGACTGAAAGCAGGTGTCTTACCTTGGGAGCAGTCGTCGGCGATGTAGCCCTCGTCGCAGACGCAGCGTCCCTGGACGCAGAGTCCCCTGTCGAGGCACCCGTTGAGGCATCTGCGCCGGGCGCAGCTCTCCCCCTCGTAGCCGCTCTGGCATCGGCACCTCCCCTGCACGCAGCGCCCGCGGCCGCCGCAGTCGTCCGGGCAAGCAAGGTGGGAGCAGTCGGGGCCCGAGTAGCCCTCGCGACAGACGCAGGCGCCGTCAAGGCAGCGGCCGCGGGCCAGACAGTCGTTGGGGCAGGCCTTTCGGCCGCAGTCCTCGCCGGCGAAGCCCTCGTCGCACACGCAGCGTCCGTCCAGGCAGCGCCCGCGCCGCCGGCAGTCGGCGGGGCAGCTGAGCAGGGCGCAGTCGTCCCCGACGTAGCCGGCGTGGCAGCGGCAGCGGCCGTCCGCACAGATGCCTCGCCCATAGCAGTCGGAGGGGCATGTCCTGACGCCGCAGTCCTCGCCGCCGAAGCCTTCTGGGCACACGCACTGGCCTTTGACGCATTGCCCCCGCCCCTGGCAATCGTTTGGACAGGAGATGTCGCCGCAGTCGTCGCCCCCGAAACCCGAGTCGCAGGCGCAGCGCCCTTCCATGCAGCGGCCCCGCCCGCGGCAGTTGTTGGGGCACGCCGGCTGACTGCAGTCGGCGCCTTGATAGCCATCGTGGCAGCCGCACATCCCGTTGAAGCAGGCACCCCTGTCGTTGCACTCGTTGAGGCAGGTCAGGCGGGAGCAGTCTTGTCCGCCATAACCCACCGCGCAGGCGCAGCGGCCGTCCACGCACGCGCCGTTGCCGTGGCAGTCGGACGGACAGGCGAGTTGCATGCAGTCCTCCCCAGAAAATCCGGGCTGGCAGCGGCAGGTTCCGTTCAGGCAGAGCCCCCGCCCAAAGCAGCCTTGGGGGCACACCAGCTCGGAGCAGTCCAACCCGGTCCAGGGCTCCTCGCAGACACAGCGGCCGTCCCAGCAAAGCCCGCGATCGTTGCAGTCGTTCGGGCAGGTGGCGACAGAGCAGTCGCCCCCGGAGGAACCCTCGGGACACTCTAGCTCGCCGCAGTCGGCCCCCCTCCAGCCGGCCTCGCACGCGCACCGGCGCGTCTCTGCGCTGTAGTTTCCGCGTCCGCCGCACGGGGGGCCGGCCCCAGTGTTGCTCGTGGCCTGAGCGCCGCAGAGCCCCCTCAACGCCGACACCTCACCCTCCAGCCTTCGGATGCGGGTCATCAGGTCCCTGACGTGCTGCAGGCCGGCGTCGCAGCCGCAGGCCGCGCGGGGGATGTGGATGCGGTGGGTGAAGACCATCTGGCTCTCCCTGTCGGCGGAAAGGGGCCGGCCGGGGGCCGCGGAGCTCTCGGCGGCGTCCAGGTGGACAGAGCACAGGTGTCCGGCGGGGACGTTGATGTTATAGACGTGGTTGAAGACCACAGACTGTCCCTCCCCGTGGGGGGAGGTGACGTTGCTCTCCCGGGGCACCTGCCGGCGATGCCGCAGGATTTTCATCACCGGGCCGGTGGCCGTCAACCTGATCGAGGTGCTCACGAGGAGGCAGATGACCAGGACTCCTAGGGCCATGGCGCTTTGCCTCCAGATGGGGGACGGCGCTTGATCTGCAATGGAGAATCGGGCTCAAGTTCAATCAAGAAATGGCCTGGGACTCCTTTGTCTACAAGACGCCAAGTGGAAAGCATTTGCGGGGAGTGACCCTGAGGTTATAGTGTCGTCGCTGTGCAATTTGGCATCAGCTCAAAGTCAATGAAGCGAACGGGGCACGGAAAGCAGACGTGGGTCGGGTCGACTTCAGTCAGCTAGAATCCAGAACTTGTCATCCCCTTTCCCACACTTTGGCAGCCAGACCAGAACTTTCCAGACTGCAAAGGAGAAAGCAGCCAACGGCGTCGCTGGGCTAGAAAGCGACCAAGCTGCGACTGAGCTTGCGACTTCCTGTCCACAAAACTGCATCTGGAAGTGACCTGGATGTCATTCGAGGGGGAGGCTGAGCAACACCCAGTTGACAGATTTCGACATTTCCTGCCAAATGGGAATCATTCATGAGTGCGCCGGTTGTGGGCCAGCTTGTTGACTTGGCCCAAAAACACTCAGATTCCAAAACACACACTTCAATTGGAAGTGGCAGCAAAGCGCCTGAAGCCTCCTCAGTGGGTCACTGGGTGGAGCCTTACCGTCTACAACCATTTTGACGCTTTTGGACGATTAATTCTTTCAGGTTATTTTTTTATTTTTAACATATACACATTTGATGATGCAACAACTTTAAAATATTGTCATGACGATGGCCATTTTGTTTTTTTCAGACTGATTTTATCTGTGACGTTTGTGTCTTAAAAAAAGGTTCAATGGCACACCGGGAGACCCAAAAAGGTGACCCAAGCTGAAAAATGGCTGCCCAGGTCAAGGGAAGTACAGTGATACCTAAGCTTCCGAACTTTTTGCCTTATGAACATTAAATTCCAGAGCATATAGTCTTGACTGGCGAACTAGTTTTCGTCTGATTAACCAAACCACATGGTGCCACGGTGCCTGGACGACTAGCTTTCCACACCCCAGTGTAGACATGGGTTGTTATCGATTGGAGTACTTTTGCTATTATGGGACCGAAAAAGACCCCACCACAGGCTAGAGTTAAGTCGAAGAAGACACAAAAGAAAATGACCGTCAAGCAGAAGAAGGAGATCATCAAAAAACACCAACAAGGTGTGTGTTTGTGTGACATCGCGTCCCAGTACCAGTACGCTAAGTCGACCATTGCTACCATCCATTGACAACGACCATCACAAAGGTCAATGAAACAACATTATTATACAGTAGTTAGTTTTTTTGTTTGTTTTTGACTTCAAGATGGCGCCGCGAGAGTGGCTGCCCTTCCAGCAGCTCCTGTATTTTGTTTTTCTACTTCTTTCTTTTCTGTCCTCTACCTTTCATAACTTTGCTGCTGTGTTACTTCTGGGTAGAGTGAACGCTGGTGCGAATGGCTGCCGCTGCTCACACACACAAAAAAAAAGTTCTTATCCCGTTGTCCATGACAGTTTTGAAAGGTGCTTAGAAATTAAATGTATTATTATTATTATTACAGTAAAGTCTCGTTATATCGATATTCAAGGGAGTCCGAAAAAATATCGATATAACCAGGACTATCGATATATCCGACCCTGTTTGCATGTAATTTTCTCCGTGCGTGCATAGAAATAGTATCGATATAACCGGGACTATCGATATATCCGATATCGATATAACGAGACTTTACTGTATTATTATTATTATTATTTAATGACAATACAAAAGCACATTTATTTTACTCATAATAATAATAATAATAATAATAATAATAATAATAGTAATAATAATAATTAAAGTCAAAGTCAGCTTTATTGTCAAATATGCTAATTTTCATGACAGCACAGATGAAATTAATGTCCTCTCGGACCCAGCGTGCAAGCCACTTATGAGGCTAAAAAGACAGACAATTGACAACAGACAATACATGTAATTTCTGAATGTAAAGTGAGGTAGTGTCGTATGTAAAGTGAGGTAGTGTCATGTGTAAAGTGACATACTGTAGTAATGCAAAAACAAATTAAAAAAAGACGAATAATAATAATAATAATACATTTAATTTATAAGCGCCTTTCAAAACTCTCAAGGTCACTTAAAGGACAAACGACGTCTCTGGACAAGTTGTGTCCATAATTTGTAAAATGGCTTCAAATGACTTCAAATGACTTCTACTGGGTGTATTTTAATAAGATTCCACCGCATATAGCTATATTTTACGTTTTAAGAATCGCTCTGAACATTCAAGAAGTCTTGTTTTTGAGTTGGTGACGAGTCCGTACGTGACGTCATGAAAGGCACATTGTAGCAGTCCTTCCAACACGTCAATGTATTTTGCTGTACATGTTTGGTCTGAGAACCGAAATTGAAGCGGATTTATGTGGGACAGGAGATGTGAGACAATCTCTTCGTCAATGGATGCTACAGTTGCGTGTTTGCTTTCAACATTTAGCTTGTAGTCGACGTGCACATTCCACCATGATGACCCTGATCCACTGGTGAAGAGACGCTTTGATCCTCTCCTCTTTCATGTGGAACTGCTTTGTGTAACTGCTTTGTGTAACGAGGTGTGCGTTTGTGTGATTTAGTGGCCCAGTACGGCTATGCTAAGCCAACCATTGCTACCATTCTCCGCAACAGAGAAGCCATCATCGTCTGTTGAAAAAGGTGTTTCCGTGCTGTCAAAGCAATCGAAAAAGTTGAAAAACTTCTGTTAATTGGATTAACGAAAAGCAGCTATCCAGCGACAGCGTGAGTTAAGCAATTTTATGCGAGAAAGCACGGCTAATTCACGGCGATATCGCCATGCGGCAACCTGGAAGTTCGGCGCTTATTGAGGATTTTAAAGCCAGCAATGGATGGTTCGAGAACTTTAAGCGCCGTACTGGGATTCACTGCGTCACCCGTGATGTTGAAGCAGCCAGTTCTGACCATAAAGCTGCTGAAGCCTACAAGGCGTCATTCCTCGAACTGGTGAATGAAGAAGACTATGTTCTTCAGCAGGTATTTAATGCGGCTGAGATCGTACTTTCATAACACAGGAAGAGACGTCTGTCCGTGGGCATAAACCAATGAAAGATAGGCGAACCCTCCTGTTTTGTGCTAATGCCAGTGGTGACTAAGATAAAACCAATGTTCAGAAACCCCAAGGGCCTTCAAAAGAAACCAGGTGGTTAAATCCAAGCTTCCTGTAATGTGGAAGTCCAACACCAAAGCTTGGGTTACTCGTCTCCTATTTAAGGACTGGATGCATCATGTTTTCGCTCCTTCAGTAAGGAAATATCTTGAGGAGAAAGGACTCCCTGTCAAGTGTCTTCTTCTCGTTGACAATGCCCCAGCGCATCCACCAATTTTGGAGGAGGAACTTCAGGGTGCTCTTAAATTCATTCAGGTAAAATTCCTCCCTCCCAACACAACCCCTTTCATGCAGCCCATAGACCAGCAAGTGATTGCAAGCTTTAAGAAGCTTTACACAAAGGCTTTATTTACCAATGCTTTCAAGTGACAAATGACACCGAACTATCCCTGAGGGATTATTGGAAAGACCATTTCAACGTGTTTCATTGTGTTCAGCTGGTACAAAAGGCTTGGCATGATGTTACCCTCCGATCATTGAAAGCAGCTTGGAAGAATTTGTGGCCCGCATGCATCCTTGAGAGGGATTTTGAAGGATTTGATCCTCATGATGCTGTTGATTTGGACGAAATTGTTTCCCTTGGACAGAACATGGGACTTGAAGTGGATGCGGATGACATTGAGAAACATGTTGCTGACCATAATGAGGTCCTCAACACGGAGGATTTGATTACCCTTCACGAGGACAAGCAGCAACAAGCCATCCAAGAGTTGTCATCTGAGGAAAAGGAGATTGCTGCAGCATCTAGTGAGCGCATCAAGGAAATGTTGGCAAAGTGGAGTGAATTGCAGGCTTTTATCGAACAGTTCCATCAAGAAAATACTGTGGCTATGAGAGTCATCAACATGAACGATAATGTGATGCCTCAGTTTCGTAAGACCTTACAAGTCAGAAAGCCACAGGTGTCAATTAATCGGGTTTTAATTAGCAAAAATGATGAGGAGTCTCCAAAGAAGCAAAAAAGAGAAGCCACACCAGAGGTTGAGTTACCAACAGTCCTTATGGAAGGTAACTCTCCTTCCATTAGCCATCAACGACCATCAAAAAGATAAATAAAACTTTATTTTATAGTACAGCTTATTTCTTTAATTACAGTCCTCATGTAATGTGCTTCTCTTTCCAAACAGCAATTCCCTCTGACCTCCGACCTCCAACGCCATTCCATCAAGCCATCAATGACCATCACAAATGTAAATCAAGTGACTTTATTATACAGTGCAGTGTATTTCTTTCATTACAATACAATAGCACATTTATTATGCATAGAATAAGGTATGTTGTGTGTAGTTTTAAGGCTTATTTAGTTGAAAATTATATTTTATGGAAACCTGGGAACGGATTATTCTCATTTTAATGGTTTCTTATGGAAAATAAATTTTTGGAAGATGAACTTTTGCCTTACACGCACTTTCTGGGAACCAATTAAGTTCGTGAGCTGAGGTAACACTGTACAGTGGCCGCAAAGAGACAAACGTGCTTGACTGGAAAAGCTCAGATGAAAGAATAACAGAGTTAACATTAAAAGCAAAGCGCGCTAAGCCAGATTTGAGGCTCCACTAAAGCAGCGCTAATCAACTCCATGCCTGCTTCTTTCTTTTTTTTTTTCATATTGGTTTATATAGCGCTTTAAAAACCATAGCCGATTCTGAAACAAAGCGCTAATATGGAAAAAGGTGAAATGCTGCCTCCTTGTGGAAGCCAAAGGCCATGGCCAGCGCTTCATCGACACCCAACAAAAAAAAACCTGAACAAATTCGGGAATGGTGCTCTTCATCCAATTTTCCATTTCCCAAATACATTTGTATGCATTCGAATACAAATGTATGCATTTACATCCCTTTGAACACTTGAAGCGAGAATACACTTTCGACTGAAATGAAACCTCCAACAAACATCAAATATGAATCAAGTAAGGTCTGCTGGCCACATTAACATGAGAACAACCGCAAGACTCGCAACTGCTTTTTTTTTTTTGGGGGGGGGGGGGGGGATGACTGGCGTCCTACCATCCAACCTTGTCGTCAGTGGCGGCAAAGCGTCCCTCACACGTGCGCGAAAGAAGACGCCAACGACGACGGCATGACGCTCCTCGGCAGAATCTCCAGCGATGTTCTCGTCCGCTCGGCTCCTTGGCGACTGCCAACGGGATGCAGAAATGGAGTGCGAGAGCGGCGGTGAGACAGTGTCTTTCAAAAGTGAGGTCAGAGTGTCGATGCCTCCGCGCTGCAAGCGCCCCCTCCTTCCCTCCCACTCAGGGGGGGGGGGGGGGTGCTTTGGAATCCTCCACTCCTATTTGAGTGCCTATGAAGGAGGGATTTTGCCATGCATTGATACCCCCACCTCCTAAACAGAAAGAAATGTAAATTTCTCCACTGTGAGACGAATAAAGGTACTGTGATACCTTGGTTTACGAAGTTAATTGGTTCCCAGACAGATTGTGTAAGGCGAAAAGTGTGTATCCCAAAAATTAATTTCCCACAGGAAACCATTAAAATGAGAATAATCCGTTCCCAGGTCCCCATAAAACATAATTTTCTACTTTCTAATTTTCTAAGCCTTATATAACTACACAGAATATACCTTATTTTATGTATAACAAATGTCCTATGGTATTATAATTAAAGAAATAAACTGTACTGAATAATAAAGTCATTTTATTTACCTTTATGATGGTCGTTGATGGCTTGATGGAATGGAGTGGTCGGTTTCATCAGTATTAAACACTTGCGTACCCTTCTTCTTTCACCTTCTTGAG
Source organism: Hippocampus bargibanti (assembly GCF_051943395.1). Taxonomy (NCBI): domain Eukaryota; kingdom Metazoa; phylum Chordata; class Actinopteri; order Syngnathiformes; family Syngnathidae; genus Hippocampus; species Hippocampus bargibanti. The sequence continues at coordinate 3,578,765 of NC_142751.1, read as the reverse complement.
GAATGATCCCTTGTAGGTGCTTTCTCTGCAATAATTTGACCTAGTTCCTCATCAATTGTGTTCTGTTTAGCATGGTTGATAGCTTTTTGCATCAAGTGTACAGATAGCTTGTGCGGGTTATTTGTGGAGCTTGATTGATGGGAATGTTAACTTTGCAGTCTACACACTGCCTTTGAACTATCTAAGTTGAAACGAGTACAAATTTCACTGATGAGAAGGTTTCTTCAGCCGTCATCTGTACAAAAGTGAAGGTTTCGGACGTTTCGCCTCCTATCCAAGAGACTTCGTCAGCGAACTAAAGTCTGACTGGTCGTATCGGCCCCATTTATATATCCTTAATGTCCAGACCTAGTGGCGCCGGACACAGCTATGATAGGTCCCTACTCTCAGGTTGGGGGGGGGCGCGGGACCCCCCCCTGTGGCCCCACTGATTGTTCCTACATTCCTGACTAACGATTGGCCTATTACCCCCACTCCCCCCGGTATCACCTCATCAGCATAACGACCCTCATCAGCATTGCGAAAGTTGCCTAACCTGTTTTGCCTGAGCAGGCTATTGTATGAACGATCCAAATTGAACCTCACACCACCCGACCGGTTTAATGAAGGATTTTGTTGTTTTATAAGAATCGCCTCTTTTACCCCCCTTTCAAACCATCTATGTTCTTTCGCTAAGATTTTAACGTCATTGTCGTCAAATGAGTGGTTAGTAGCTTTTAGGTGCAAATGTACTGCCGATTGAGGCCCACTAGTATTATCCCTGCGATGTTGATAAAGTATTTTTTTTGAGAATTTGTTGAGTCTCCCCAATGTACTGCTCTTTACAATTTTCATTCTTACAATGTATGGAATAAACTACATTACTTTGTTTTTCATTTGGTAGCCTATCTTTTGGATGCACTAATTTTTGCCTTAACGTGTTTATCGGTTTGAAATAAGTAGGAATTTTATGTTGCCAAAGGACTCTTTGTAATTTTTCAGAAACTCCTGCAATGTACGGTACTGCTACTCCTCTCCTTTTAGTTCGCGCCCCCCCCAACCTGAGAGTAGGGACCTATCATAGCTGTGTCCGGCGCCACTAGGTCTGGACATTAGGGATATATAAATGGGGCCGATACGACCAGTCAGACTTTAGTTCGCTGACGAAGTCTCTTGGATAGGAGGCGAAACGTCCGAAACCTTCACTTTTGTACAGATGACGGCTGAAGAAACCTTCTCATCGATGGACCACTCCTGTACGACTGAGAGCTTACACAGACGTACAAATTTCACTGTTTTCTATCCATTTTGTCACTCTCTCTGTCGTCTCCCTGTCTCTTTAAAGTTTAAACCACCTCCCCTCACTGCTGCGTTCTTAACCAATCACGTGGCTTTAACCGAAGACTGGGGGCGGGGAATAGAGGACAAAAAAAATGCCGGGTGCCATTTTATTTTTTGGAGAATGGCTTCACTCTCTCTCTGTCTGTAAGCGCCACCCCTTCACTGCTGCGTTCTTGACCAATCAATGGCTTTAACCGACGACTAGGGGCGGGGAATAGAGGACCAAAACAAGCCGGCTGCCATTTTCTTGTTCGGAGAACGGGCTCGTTCGCAAACGACACATCACTCATTGTGGCAGCTCCGTGTGTATCCCGAAAAATTGTTTGTATGGCAAGGTAAAATTGTCATAAATTTAACGTTCGTAAAACGAAAAGTTCATAAACCGAGGTATCACTGTACATCCAATCTAATCCAATATTGTGATTTTTTTTTTTTGTGGGGAAGGTGGGTGAAAATTGCAAAAAAAGATTTGTCAGCGTGGAACCAAAAACATTTAGGCAATATAAATCCGAAACTGTGTTGATGCTTTGGCGATGAATTGATGTGGCGAAATAAATCCTTACTGCGTCGACACCCCAACTTTTAAATCACTTGCCAGACGATGTGCAAATAGGTGTCCACTCCAGTGGCAGGGTTTTTGTCATTTTCATTCCAATTGCAGGACCCACAGAATATGGAATTTGAGGACTACTACATCAAAATTCAAATTAGCGTACAAAAGCTTAGACTCTCTTCTTTCATCAGAAAAAAAAGAGTTAATTCCTAAGTGATATGAATCTGGAGTTATAAGAGCTTGAAATGGGGGCAGCTGTACAAAATAAAATACAATGCACGCATATTGGTTTATATAAAACAAAACCCCGAACAAATGTGAGAATGGCGGTCCACATGCTTTTCAATTACCTGAATAAATTTGGGAATGGCAATGAATGAGTTAATAGCGTCGCTCACTCGTCTCGGCACCTCGGCGACTCCACCGCTGCGTTCCTGGAAATCGTGACTGAGTGAGCAGAGCTTGCGGTCGAGAGATGGGGGGGGGGGGAGTTATGGTCCAAATCTGATCCAAATATATATAATAATATATACAGTAAAGTCTCGTTATATCGATATCGGTTATATCGATAGTACCGCTTATTACGATACTATTTCTATGAACGCAAGAAGAAAATTACATGCGCGCAGGATCGGATATATCGATAGTCCGGTTATATCGATATTTTTTCCGACTCCCAAGAATATCGATATAACGAGACTTTACTGTATATACATATATGCATATATACAAATACACGGGACCGCAGTATGCGCATCAAAAAGAAACTGGCGAACAGCTTGAGAGGCAAGTGAGTCGCTAGTCCGGCCCACCAGCTGCCGCTCGCTCATCTTCATGCGATTAGCGGCAACAACAGTGCAATTAGCTTGATTGTTTCAAATGAGTCCACTTTGTATGGCCACAGAAGCTAAATCCTCATTTGGTCGTCAGACGTTTCAATCGTCCAGAAAAGGCCGCATTAAGTGGATTGGTCACTTTTCATTGCAGGAGTGACAATAAACGCAAAAACAAGCAATATACATCGCAATACAAAGAAACTATAGTACGAGAAGGAGGACCATGATGTTAGCTCGCTGCTAAGTTATGCTAAAACTAAAGTTAGCTCGGGCGCTAAGTAGGTGTGAAGAAATGTTGCTGACATTGTAATGCAGGACCATTCATGTCCTGTATTTTGCATTTGAGTTATCGTTTCATAGATATACATATGTACATATATACACACATACATATATATATACATATATTCACATACACATATATACACATATATACATATACAGATATGCACATATATGCATATATACATATACACGGATATATATACATATACACACACATGACTCAAACACACACACATTATATATATATATATATATATATATATATATATATATATATATATATATTATATATATATATATATATAATATATTATATATATATATATATATATATATATATATATATATATATATATATATATATATATATATATATATATATATATATATATATATATAAAATATATATATATATATATATATATATATATATATATATATACACACATACGGAACGCCTCTGCCGTGCAGGGGGGGGGGGGTCGGGTGATGTCACAATCGCAGACGGGCTACCGGAGGCCTCGCCGCGTAAACACGTCTGAAACAATGGCTCTACGTTAGCAAGAATGATTAGCGGGAGACACGGAGACTGTAATCAAACATTCTGCTAAAACAAGCAATAAAGCAGCTTTGCAGCTGTAAACACGTCTCCTACTGTTTTACTTCAATCCGCTGAATGACAAAAAAAATTGCACTTTTGCCAGTGGCGTACCGTCAAGGCCTCTAAAGCCTTCTCTGCTGGCCTATAAATATCGGAATCACGGACTGATGTTAATTCTATTTTGTCCATGAATTCTTATGAAATAATTCCAAATTGTCTTTAAGCTTCCTTTTCCCCTGTTGCGCTTCTTCCAGACGTATGTTTTCGTATTTTAATATTTAACCAAACACATTTCAGCCATCATTTGTTACCGGCGTCAGAAATCGACCTGGACGCCTTCACAATCAGTTCTGCAGGCCCTGTCACATGAAATGTGTCAATCAAACTAACCAATCAAATTTCGAGTTAGCAACCCAAAAGGGTACCAGCGCCTTCTTGAAGGTCAATGTCAGTATTCGCAGACTACGATTGGCTAGTCACTAGCTCTTATCACTAGCTGCTAGTGATAAGTGCATACTGGCCAGAGCTAGCACACTGTATCTGTAGCGAGCTGCATAAGCAAATACATTTTTGTGATGATTTAATAGCAGTTTTCGCAATGGCTGAAGGAGAAGAACTGGATTTGGTTTCAGATTTACAGTTAAAGCCATTTTAAAACAGACTTTTCAAGAAAAAAAATGGACATCACTAAGAAAAGTCAGTCAGTTATTTCTTGGCTAATGGTACTCTCTAGTGGACTCATAGTAAATCCATCCATCCATTTTCCGTACCGGTTATTCCTCAGTAGGGCTGCGGGGGGTGCTGGAGCCTATCTCAGCTGTCTTCGGGCACGAGGCGGGGGACACCCTGAATTGGTTGCCAGCCAATCGCAGGGCACACAAAGACGTACAACAGTCACTCTCACACGCACACCTAGGGACAATTTAGAGTGGTCCATCTGCCTGCCATGCATGTTTTTGGAATGTGGGAGGAAACCGGAGGACCCGGAGAAAACCCACACGGGCCCGGGGAGAACATGCAAACTCCACACAGGGAGGCCGGGGTGGGACGCGAACCGGCGACCGCTGCACTGTGAAGCCGGTGTGCTAACCACTCGACTACCGAGCCGCCTCATAGTAAATCACACCACATTTTTTCAGTCTGGATTGATTCTGACATAGCACTACTGAAGGCCTAGCAATGAATTCACAGACTGAAAAGAAATTGACCCAGACGCCTTCACAATCAGTTCTGCAGGCCCTGGAGCATCAAATAAGTATTGATCAAACTGTTGATCGAACCAATCAGATTTCGAGTTGGCCATCCAAAAGTCAGGTACCAGGGCCTTCTTGCAGGCGCTGGTTAACGTCAGAGTTTTCGAAAACTATGATTGGCTAGTCATAGTTTGCGAAACTTACAAGCCGCTAGTGAGAAGCGCATACTAGCCAGAGCTAGCACACTGTATCGTAGAGAGCTGCACAAGCAAATGTATTGTTGATTTAATCCCGTTTTTGTAAAGCCACAATGGCTAACAGAGGAGAAGAAATGGATTTGGTTGCAGATTTACTGTTCAAGCCATTTTTGGATTGGATTGGATTGGATTTGCCTTTATTAGTCTTGCAGTGGAGAAATTTACATTTCACAGCAGCAAAGTTATGAAAGAAATGAAAGTAGAAAAAGCAAAACACAGGAGCTGCTGGAAAGGCAGCCACTCTCGCGGCGCCGTCTTGAAGTCAAAAGAACAAAAAAAAAACTAAATAACAAATAACATGACAACATAAAAACACATAGAGTCATTCATTCTTAAACACTTTCTGTACCCTATTTGTACCATAAAACCCTCTTTGTTACATAAAGCAGTTCCAGATGAAAGAGGAGAGGATCAAAGCGTCTCTTCACCAGTGGATCAGGGACATCATGGTGGAATGTGCACGTCGACTACAAGCTAAATGTAAATTTTGACGGACTTTTCAAGAAATGATGGACATCGGTAAGAAAGGTCAGTTATTCCCTGGCTAACAGTTCCCTCTAGTGGACTTGTAGTCAATCATATCACACTTTTTCAGTCTGTGGATTGATTCAGACGTAGCAGACAGGTAGCACTACTGAAGGCCTAGCAATGAAATCTGCGGACTTCCACTGATTTTCACACCCCAGATTGTCCCGCAGGACAAAACGGCAGCATGAGACGCTTTCACGAGATACTCCGCCATCCACTAAATGCGTAACGAAAAGACATTTCGTGGGACATTTAAGACTTTTTTTGCTGTCTCGTGACACTGTCCTGTAGCACACAAACAAACAGACATTTCTTTGTGGTTTGTAATCTCCGGTTCATTTGCTTTGTGATTGATTATGACGCCTATCAAGATGGATATTTGAATGACTAGATTAGAGCCTGTCAAATTCATACTTACACGGAGTGAAACCGGTTTGGAGGGTGAAATTTAATCCATAGGGATTAGAACCAACCGCCCCAAAATGTCCAGAATGAGTCAAACCCCCAAGTGGCAATCTGTCCGCTGATGTTGGTTAGCGTTCCGACATAGATGATATGTGAACATCAGCCGCCTCCAGCGGGAAGTTGAACCATTCCAAATCAATCACACCAAACCAAGCGGCAAATAAGGTCAGACAGATGACATTTGACCTTTTGGGGATCGCAAATCGCAGACTGTTTGAAGGATCGCCATCACGCTAACCGTGTTAGCATCAAGACAGTGAAATTAGGGTCGTTACTTACCTGTCGCTGATGAAAATGCAGAGACCAACATCCGCGATTATTTCGGAACGTCAGGATCCGGCACGTGGAATCTACAAGTGGCAGGACTAGGTTAGAGCAGGGGTGGAGGGAACCCCCCCCCCAACCCCTGCCGGTGCACCTGATTCAAGCCATCATGATTTTTTTCAGGCTTGCACATATCAGGTGTGCCAAGGTAGGGAGGGATCGAAAACAGGAAAGGTGTGGCTCTCGAGTAACCTCAGTTCCCTACCGCACAGTCCCTGTCAATATTCAAACGAGCGCATTATTTATCATACCCGTAGAATATCTAAAGTGCAATCAATTAGCATGTTTAGGATTTTGGATGAAGCCCATGGAAAAAAAGGCCGGCGCTGAGATTCAAATTCCCGAGAGGCAAATACAGTGATACCTCAGTTTACAAATGCTTTAGCTCACAAATATTTCACCTCACGAACATTAAATGTGCGAGCATATAGTCTGACGAACTAGTTTTCGGCGGACGAACCAAACCACACGGTAGTACAGTGCCACGATGGCTGGCGGACTAGTTTTCCACATCCCCTTTGAGTGCAGACGTGGTTTGCTATCAAGTGGAGTACCTTTGCCATTACAGGACCGAAAGACCCCATCACAGGCTAGTGTTAAGCCAAAGAGGACACAAATGAAAATGACGGTCGAGCAGAAGGTGATCATCAAAAAACAGGAATGACCTTCATGCCATCACAATGAGGGTACAGCAAGTCCTGAAGAATGAATGACTATGTGTCTTTGTGTTGTCATATTTGTTATTTATGTTGTTTTTTTTTCCAAGATAGCGCCGCGTGAACAAGCAGCGGCTCCCCTCTCCCGGCAAATTGGCATTTTCATGTTTATTATGTTTGTTAGTCATTGTAAGTGCCTTGCATGCTGGGTCCGAGAGGACAGTAATTTCATCTGTGCTGTCTGTCATGCATATTCATTATAAGTGCCTTGCATGCTGGGTCCGAGAGGACAGTAATTTCATCTGTGCTGTCTGTCATGCATATTAGACAATAAAGCTGACTTTGACTTTGAGGTGTGTGTTTCTGTGACTTAACGTCCCAATACCAGTATGCTTAGTCGACCATTGTTACGTGTGGCTAAGGGTGTTTCTGTGTTGTCTAAGCAACGGTCTCAGGCAATAGAAGATTGCTGAGAAGACTGTTGATTTGGATTACCGAAAAGCAGCTAGCAGGGGACGGTGTGAGTAAGGGTATTATCGCTGAGAAAGCACGGCAACTTCTCTCGGATATGAAGAGGCAACTACATCAACAACCATCACAAAGGAAAAAAAAAAACAATTTATTACACAGTACAGTTTTTCTTTATTACAATCCAATACCACATTTATTATACATAAAACAAGGTATATTTGGTGTAGTTTTAAGGCTTATTTCGCACAAAAGGATGTTTTATGGGAAGCTGGGAGCCATTTTTGTTTTAATGGTTTCTTATGGGAAATAAATGTTTGGAAGACTAATTTTTCGCCTTACACACACTTTATGGGAACCAATTAAGTTCGTAAGCTGAGGTATTACTGTATGCTGACTGCACGGGAAAAAAAATACCTCCTGGAGGGAGTTTACGGCTTTCCTGAAACTTCCACTGGAAGAGTCCCAGATGATTAATGTCTGTCGTAATAGAGTGCACTCGTCATAACGGCTAGAAAAGAAACAAGAAAAAACGCTTTCCACTTCAGGCATTGCCGTTACGACAAGATACCCCGTTGCGTCAAATATTTCGTTGCCAGGGAGACCGGCGACAAATATTTGGAAAGGCCCGATTGGACGGCAGCCGCTTTGCTCAACTTCCCGCCAAATATTAACAGCGGCGGAGACGACGGATTGCAAACACTCCGGAGAACACTGGAACGGTCGCGCCGTTGATCCTGGTTGCCGGAGTGGCGTCGTAAATTCAAATGTTTTCTTTCTTCTGTCATGCCAGGGGAGATTTTACTAATTCGGTGCCATTTTCCAAATTTATTCGGGAATTGAAAAGTGTGAGGAGGAGCGCAATTCCCGAATTTGTTCAGGTTTAGTTTTTTTGGGGGGGGGCGGGGTGCCGATAAAGTGCTGGTCAGACCACTGGCTATGTATTTCCATCCCATGATGGGGCAGCATTTGAATTTTGTCCATGTTAGCGCTTTGTTACAACGTTAGCTGTTGAAGTGCTCTATAAATCAATGGGTATGGATTGCATTGTATTTTGTACAGCCGATCCCATTTCAAGCTCAGATAACTCCAGATCCATATAACTTGGGAATTAACTCTTTTTTATGATGAAAGAAGAGAGTCTAAGGCTTCTTATGCTGTATTGAATCTTTATGCAGTCCTAAAATTCAAAACTGTATTCTGTGGGTCTGAACCGGAGACATTTTTCATCACGCAGAGACAACCCAAGGAAATATGAAATGCACTTTGTAAATGCCAATTTCATTTATTTAGAAACATACCACCAATAAATAAACAAAAATGAACAAATGAATGAACGAATGAATGAATAAATGAAAGCTACCTGTCCCCACAATGAAAACGTAGGAGTGTTTTGGAGCATGAACCGCCCATTGAAGGTCACACCGGCAACAGCATCTCCGTTGAATTCCATTCCGGACTTGGCCACTCCAAAACCTTCATTTGGAGATCAGCGTCTGACATTTTACAGAAATGAGTGATAACAACACTTTCAGAGCCAAGTCTCAATCAGTCAAACTGGGAGGAAAACCACAATCGGGTCACATCACGGTAGTGCGGGTGATTTGTCAACTAGTGGCATAACACAGAATACTAACATTTACTTCTGGATTTGGGCCATGTACCTTGGCATCACAAAAAAAAACAGAAATTTAAATGTGAAATCCGGTTTTGGCCACATTTGAAATTCTCAGACGCGATTAGCCGCCAGGTCGCTCCCCCATGTGCAAAAGTTTAACGCTTCACGGTCCAGATGGAGGATGAATCAGTGGAATTGACAGGCCACTCACGCCAAATCCTTCCAGGCCGCTCACGGCGGACAGTCCGTGAAATACAACCGGGCCTCAAGGCTTGAAATGGAACGAGCAGTGGCGGTTTTGAAGGACCGCTCAAAAAAAAAAAAAAAAAAAACGCCTACTTAATGGTTTGGACATATGCTATGTGGGGGCTGGCGGTATCCTGTTTTTAATTATGTATTGACGCCACCTCGAGGGCTGACCTGCTTCTATTGGAACCGAGTCAGGATGGGACACCGTTAAACATGGCAGGGAGGCTTGCAGAGTAGCACAGCCATTTTTTTCAGGCCTACGGCGATTGTGATATTTGGCAGACATGGTAGAGTCTGGCTCCAAAACTATTTTTGTCCTTTCAAGTTCCCAACTGAGCCTTTGATCCTTGGCGGGGGGTGTACATTTGCGAACGCAGAAAAGAATTTTACCGTTATGTGACCTGATGCAAAGAAACATTTGTGAAGTTGCATCATCTCGAATCTTTTACAAGCGGGCATAATTGTATAAAATATATTCGGTGTTTTTGGCGTCCTCCGGTAGCCAATGTTGGAAAAACACTGGAAGCCGCCCTTGCCAAGGAAGTAGTGACAGCTCGGCTTACGAACGCTTTAGCTGACAAACTTTTCGCCTTACGAACATTAAATTCGCGAGAATAGAATCTTGGCATACTAACTAGTTTTCGGTGGACGAACCAAACCACACAGCGCCACGGTGGCTGGCAAACTAGTTTTTGTCACTCCCTTTCTTGGAGTGCGGACGTGGTTTGTAATCGAGTGGAGTGCTTTTGCTATTATGGGACCAAAAAACCCCACCACAGGCCAGTGTTAAGCCGAAGAGGACACAAAATAAAATGACAGTCGAGCAGAAGGAGATAATCGAAAAATACCAACGAGGTGTGTGTTTGTGTGACTTAGCGTCCCAGTACCATTACGCTAAATGGACCATTGCTACGTGTGGCTAAGGGTATTTCTGTGTTGTCTAAGCAACGGTCTCAGGCAATAGAGGAGGTTGAAAAACTTCGGCTGATTTGGATTAATGAAAAGTAGCTAGCTATGGGACAGTGTGAGTGAGGGTATTATCGCCGACAAAGCACGGCAACGTCACTCGGATATCATCAAGAGGCAACTACATCAATGACCATCACTAAGGTCAATAAAACGACTTGATTATACAGTACATTTTATTTCTTTCATTACAATCCAATAACACATTTATTATACATAAAATAAGGTATATTTTTGTGTAGTTTTAAGGCTTATTTTATCGAAAATCATGTTTTATGGGGACCTGGGAACAGATTATTCTCATTTTAATGGTTTGGCAGACAAACTTTACGCCTTACACACACTTTCTGGGAACCAATTAAGTTCGTAAGCTGAGATATCACTGTAGCTGCCTGCAATCAGCCATTTACAGCAATTCCCATCAAGTATTTGTCATGGGCGCAAATGGACAAAAAGCGCGACAAACAAAACGCTGTTCAAATCAGCAACTTTATTACAGCTTCTTCCGAGCTTGAAAACACATCAAGTATCAACAGCTGAATACTCGTATGGCTCGTGCCTTCAAGGTACAGTGATCCATCGCCACTTCACGGTTCGCTTATCGCAGTTTCAGTGCATCGCAGAATTTTTTTTTCAGGGAAATGAATTTTTAAAAAATGACGGATAACTTCGAGGTTTCGTACATGGCGGTGGCTTGATTGGTGATGTCACCCAATGACAGCACCATATCTCATGATTGACAGCCATGTGGATTGGCTGTGCATCTTCTCAGCTCCGCCCAGCACCCCCCTCTGTCTTATCCCCTGGGTTATTATCATATAACTCGACTTTGTGGATTTTCATGGTGTCCATTCACCGCGAAAAAAGAGGGATGACTGTACGGCGAGAAAAATACCCTGTTTGAACACAGAAGCAAAGCCGAGTGGCTTCCAGTCGACGGCATCCCATAAAACACGCACAAGTGTTTACTTTCTATGGTGCAACATTTTTACATTCAGCTTGCATGAATGTCAATATGGAGACGAAGGAGTTTGATCCACCCCGCCTTATACAGGTAACATCTGACTGACGACCAACTTGACTTACGACCAACCTTACTTACGACCACGACCTCCAGATACCTATTTAAATTTTTTTAAATCTACGCTTGGCACCGCAACGCACTAGCAGGCCGGCAACGCATACAACAATTTTCGCCAGCGAGCCACTATCTCACTCTTGCACAGCAATCCACCGTGCGATGGACTGGGGGGGGGGGCATTTTGACTTACGACTTTTTGGTTGGAACGGAACTTGGTCGTAAATCGGATGTTACCTGTATTCTCAAGTAGCTCGCACAAACAGCAGCAAAAGTTCAAATAATCATTTGGCAACACATGAAGAAATAAATAGCTTGTAATACAACATTGAGGTCATATCTGAGTTTGGCACGACACAAAGGCTTATCATAATATACAATACCCACCCTCCCACGCGCATAACGGTACTGCTTACATGCTTTTCCCTTCAGCTAAGAATAAACGGTCTATCTACACGGTCAAGCACGACATGAAAAGTCCCTTTGCCGCCATATTTAGATGAGAAAAGCGGCAGCAAATGGCGCCAACTAAGTAACGCCAAAAGGACGCCATCAAAAGGTCCTTTTGCACCCCCAGCAGGATTGGCGCCGTGCTGTCGGAATCCTTTCTGGCCTGTTTTAAACCATCTTTGGCAATCCTCCACGCCCCCCCAAAAAAAGGATACATAGATATAGAATTCATAGCGTATTCGGTAATACTCGACTTATTATATCAGCTGGCGCGCGTCCACGCTTGTATATATCCATTTATGATATGGAAAAGGCATATTTTATACATTGCTTTCACAACTATATAGGCCAGCGCCCGGTGACGAGCGTGACCGGATATGACATAATAGCTATTCTAGCGTATTCTCCTCCAAACAAATAAAAAGATGGCGGCGACGGCAACGGCAGCGACCATTTTGCCAATTAAAGTCTCCCATGCACAGAGAGGCTTCAATACCGGCGGAGAGTGGTTTGAAAACAGGCCAGTGGGGACCCCTTGCCCTCAAAGAGCAGTCCAGCTCGCTAGCTTGAACGGCGCAACAATGGCAACTTGTCTTTCTGCACATTTTCCGCCTGAAAAAAAAGGTTATGATGCAGCAATTTGGCGGCACAACAAGGTTAAGAAACTGTGTAGACGTGATTTGAGGTACTTCATCTAGCAAAAGTAGCGCTTTAAAACTTGTTGCTAAGGAAATTGCTTGAATGGAGTTGAAGCAATTTATTTAGATAGAAATTTTGAAAGGCGCTTGTAAATGAAATGTATTATTAGTAGTAGTGCTTGCCGCCATTTTGTTGCCGCGGAACTACGTTGGTGTGTGTGTTGGGGGCAACTATCACTGGCTAATTGTAATTGTTTGAGGCCGATCTTGGTCCCTAACGCCCCTGAATAGCATGTTTTCACAAAACAATAACTGTTCGCCCCCCTTTCTGTACACGCACCCCCATGGGAGGGATCAAAATACAAAACACAACTTCAGGCCTGCGCCTCGGACACCTCACTAACTCCACTGTATCTTCCACAGATGAACCAAAGCTCCGGTCACAAACCTTGCCCCTTCTCAAACCCCCCCTCCCCCCTATCCCAGAATCAGAACAAGCATAAAGTTTACAGGAAAATGTCCGCCTGCTCCTTAATGAGGGAGGCGCCAATGAGCATGCATGTAGCACTTAGGGGGTTTGGCGGGGGACGCAAAATAAGAAGGGAGGAGCCTTGTTGATCACATAACTCCACGTTTGTCTATGCAAAATTTACTCACCACGAGACCAGAGAGGTTCGACGACACCAACAAGCTCAAGAAGAAGCAGAAGACCCCCCCCCCCCACCCCGCTCGGGCGGAAAATTAACTACAGCCACGATAATATATACGAATTTCTCTATGTGTCCGCAAACAAACAGCGCGGGGTGGGGGGTCATTCCGGCGCTCGGGCACGCCTTTGTCACCCCCCACACCCCAAAAGCAGTGGAAGGACCCCGGAGGGGATGACGCGGCGACTAAAACCAAGACCCCGGCCCGGACCGGTCACCAAAGTGAGTACCTGGCGTGGCTCCGCCCCCGCTCTAGAGCCCGGTGAGGTCCACGATGGCTTTGATGAAGATGGTGTCGTCGCGGATGTACGAGTTCTTGGCGTCCAGCTTGGAGAAGGGGCAGAAGAGCGGGCAGCCGCTGGCGATGTTCATCTCGCTCACCGGCCGCTGGAAGGATGACGAGGTCACGTCGGGGCGGAAGGCGTCAATGATGTGCTCCCGGTTGCTCTGGTCCAGCAGCATCAGGGTTACCTGGGTGCCAAAAAAAATTAAATTTGATTTCCATTTTTTTCCCCTGAAAGCACTGGTTGCCTTTTCAGTAGCACGAATATGCCAGCACCGTTTTTGATCGGGAGGAATGTCAGAGCCATTTTGCACCTGTAACGGGCGGCATTTTCACAGCAACGCTTTGTTCAGCGAAAAGGTTGGTGCTGTTGGACAGTCTGCGGCCGGATGAATGCATGGCTTGAGGAGCCCCCGGTGACAAGAAAAGAGTGTATGTGGAACGGTCGCGGCTTGGAATTGATGCGGATTTACGTGGAACAATAAATCTGTTTTGGTCAATGGATGCTAAAGCTTTGTGTTTTGCTTTCAACATTTAGCTTGTAGCAGACGTGCACATTTCACTATGACGGCCCAGATCCACTGCTAAAAAGGAGGCTGTGATCCTCTAATTCTTTCATCTAGAATGGCTAGAATGGCTTCATACAACAAAGAGGGTGCAGAAAGTGCTTTTTGTGTTGTGTCACATTATTTATTTATTTATATATTTATTTTTGTTGTTGTTTAACTTCAAGATGGCGCCTTCAAGATGTATTTTGTTTTTCTACTCCTTCCTTTCCTCTTCCTTTCATCACTTTGTTGCTGTGACATGTCCATTTTCTCCAACGCAAGAGTAATCCAATCCAATTTTTGACATTTGTTCAGCAATTGCCACCCGCCCACCGCCCCATTTGCTGTACCTTCTGGTTGAAGGGCCACTTGAGCAGGGCGTCGCTCAGGCCCCGCATCACCACAAAGAACAAGGACAAATGGCTGCCGCGCCCCGTCCCGTCCCCGTTCAGGTAGATGCGAAGGCACATCTTATAGCCGTACTTGCTCGTGTAGAAAGCTGCCCGGGAACCAGAGGAAAGCATCTTCAAATGGGATACGAGTACAAAAAAATCAAGATGGCGTCCCTTACCCGGCGAGAACATGGCGGGGGCTCGGCCGGCCACGGCGTCCTGTCTCTTCTTAGCAAAATCGGAGATCCTCCACACAAAGACGCCATCGAAGGTGGTGGCGGACATTTCCCGAAGGCGCCCTTCCATCTCCGCTACCGTCAGGTCCTTCAGGCCTACCGTCCTCTCCAGCTGCCGCACCTGCAAGGATGGTTCTTCACTCAGTGCCAGATCAAAGGCGACTACGCCTGGGCCGTTTTCTTGTTCGTCCACGAGCAACTGGCAATCGAATAAATGCCATTTGAGGAAAAAAAAAAGGATGCTATTGTTTTTATCATTTTATGCTAGCTAGCGAGCAAACTGCACTGTAAGGATGCTATTGTTTTTAGCATTTTATGCAAGCAAGCGAGCCAACTGCACTGTTTTCTGTGCTAAGTATTTCTTTCTTTTTTTTCATCTTGGACAAGGGTGACAGGAACACTATCTGGTTTGTGGTGAATGTCCCCAGTCTCCACGAATATCTATGTACAGTTGTGGCGATTATTCCGGATTATTCCGTCTGACCTTGTTACTCAGGGCTTCGATCTTGTCCTGGTCCAGCTTGTGCTGACGGTTGCCAGCCTCCATGGTGGTGGCGAAGCGCTCCACTTCGCGGTTGAGGACGCACACCACGTTCTCAAAGGTGGCTGCCTTCAACTCCAGCTCGGCGCAGCGGCGGCCCAGCTCCGCCACCTTGGTCTTCTCGCTGTGGAGCTGCAGCTCCAGAGCCGCTCCCACCGAGCTGGGCAGCGGCGTGAAGGAGGTGGACACGGACAGGGTGGGGCCTGGGGGCAGCGGAGTCGGGCCCAGCGGGCCCGGGCCGGAGGAAGAGGCGCCGGCGACTCCCTGCACGGGAGGCCCGGAAGTGGAGGAGGCGGAGGAGGAGGAAGTGGCGGTGCTGAGCTGGGAGACCCGAGCCTCCAGTTCTCTGAGGGACTTCTGCAGTTCCAGCAGTTTGTGTCCGGCCACCTCCAGACCCTGCGGCTGCAGCCCCTCCATGCTCACCTTCATGCCCATGATGTAGTGCAGCAGCAGGTTCAAGTGCTCATAGGCAAAGGCCCGTTCATGCTCGTGGGTCTTCTCCTTCTCCACCTGCGACTCCAAAAAAGCCGCCAAATGACACAAAAGCAGCTTAGGAAAAGGATTCCAATGAGGTCACCCACCGACATGTCGCAGCCCACAACGTGAAAGCGACACGGCATCCTGAACTTGCTGCAGAACTTGATATGGTCCACGTACTGCAAGACGTGACAAAAGTCGGCACACGGCGGGCAGAGGAGTGAGTGGCGAATGGAAAGCATTGAGCTGACCTTCTCCCTGGGGATCTTCTTTTTGGCGCAGCCCTCGCAGATCATCGGGTACTTGGGGCAGATCTCGTCGTGGGCCTGGAGAGCAAACTCAAATTGGACTTTTTTATTTGCAACAGTCAATTTGTTTTGATTCGGCCGCATTTCTACGAGGCATGCAAACTCTGCTAAGTGAATGTAAATGAAAAACACAATACAGGTAACATGCGAGTTACGACTCATTTGAAACGGTAAAACTGGCTTTCTTAATGTTCTAAATACAGGTAACATCCAAGTTACGACCGGTGCAAATTACGACCACCCGTATGACCGCGCCCGCCAGAGCCCTCCTTTTCTTTAATTCTACACCTGTCACGCAACGCACAAGCAGCCAGCAACGCGTACCACAATTTTGGCAGGCCAGCATGTCACACACTCGCACAACAACCTACTGCGTCACTACACTCAATACAGTAGATACACAGTGCAGATACCTTCTCGGCAACATCTCCTGTAGCACTATACACCTCTTTTTTTCCTTTGCCGTACGCCTGAGTCCGTGCGTGTGTCGGGGAACCTCTTCTGGCCGTTAGCAAGGAGAGCGATTTTTCAACAGCTGTATGCTTTACGTATAAGTGTTTTCTTTAACCCACTATATGAAATCTAAATATAAAATGATAAAAGCGACATAAAATGATGTAGCGGGCCAGATTTGTTCCCCGGACCTCGACTTGGACCACTGTGTTTATTTTTGGTTTGCTTCCCTCACCTTGATGTTCTTGAAGTGAAATGGTTCCTTGCAGTACTTGCAGTTGAGCGTCCTCTCTGAGCACTCGCGCTCGCTGTGGCGCTCTTGCTCGTTGAAGCGAATGCGCTCCTTGCAGGATGGGCACGGTACAATCATGAACTCGCACTTGCCCTCGTGGTTCACCTGAGACAAATCACATTGAAAATAAATGCCGGGGAAAATACCAGAAACATTTTCTCAAGAACGGGTGCACCGAGACCGCCAAACGGTGAGCGGCTGGTTGACTTTAGAGCGGGCGGTCCCGACGCCTGCGACTCACCTCATACTCTTTGACAGATCCTCTCCAAGAGCATCTTTCATTCACGCAGACCGCCGTCAGATTTTCCACTTCCCGTCGAACCGCATTGTCGGGGAAAGCCTTGAAAAAGCTTTGAATGAGCAACTTTGCCTCAAATGTGAAGAATTTCGAGTCAGTTTTACAGATTTCAAAGTGCCGGTACTCACACATCCTTGTTTCAGGATTGAGGTGGTCTCTTCAAAAATGTCCTCCTTGATGCAGGCGTTGCATTTCTGGGGTCCGTTACTACAAGACAAAAGACATGTCATTCTTGGTGGGGATGAGCAAAAGTATAAAAATAAATAAACAAACAAAAAAATAAATATACAGATATCTATCTAGCTAGCTAACATTCTAGGTGAGGATGAGCAAATGTACAAAAATAAATAAATAAACAACCAAATACAGTAAAGTCACGTTATATCGATATTGGTTATATTGCTAATACTGCTTATTACGAAACTATTTTCATTTCCTGGCAAATTTCTAGTCTTTTTATGTACCGTATTTTCAAGACCATAAGGCGCATATAAACGTCTCAGATTTTTTTCAAAATGTGCGGTGCGCCCTGTAGTGCGGACGTATTAGAGACCACCATGAGGAGGACGTGGGAGAGAACATGTGGGGGGGATGTGTGGGCGTGGTTTGTGTATAAACGAACAGGTATGTTCTTTATGCGGAACAATGCTGTTTTAACAACCCTGAAAATGGCACAGAGATATGGTTATGAAGCTCAGTTTAAACTGAAGGCTATCAGTTACGCCGAGGAACATGGGAATGGAGCGGCCGTGACATAATACACGGACATAAGGCAAGGTGGCCGGAGTTGGAGGAAAGATTCGAGCAATGGATCGGCGAGCTAAGAGCGAGCATAAGGAGCGTTTCGACTGTCACCATCCCACTCAGAGCAGTAACGCTAGCGGAGGAAATGAAAATTGAACATTTCCAAGGAGGTCCGTCTTGGTGCTGGCGTTTTATGAAACTGTGCGATTTTTCCATGCGGACTGGGACTACTGTAGCGACGGCCGGCGAATTATTCTGAAAAGCTGGCGAAAAGGCTGCCATGCTAACGGAGAGAAACTCCCGGCGATTGTGATTTTTTTTTTAAAGAAAGACTTTGCCTAAAGAGACATTTCCAGAAGGCGTCATTTTTAAGGCAAACAAAAAGGGCTGGATGTTACGCCACAGTTTGCCAATGGATTGTGGATGCTTGGGCTAACGTGTCTGCTAGCACGGTGGTTTGAGCTTTCGGAAAAGTCGGTACCGGTAATGTGCTCCTTTTTACCATGCCGACGCATATTGAGTGATGATTACAAAATGTTATTCCTTTGTAATTAATAAATAAAGCACTACCAAACTCAGTTTTGCTCCCGATCTGTTTTTTTAAATACGCATACTTGTATGCCTGTGTGTTGTTGTGAGGCGGACGTACATATAGCAGTAGAGGATATGTACCGGTATATAAAACTTGCGTCCTTTCATCCGGTGCGCCCAATGTGTGTGTTAAATACAGAAATGGGACACATAAACGAGACTGCGCCTTTTCACACGGTGCGCCGTTTGGTCGTAAAAATACGGTATAATTAGTTCAGTTTAGTACGATTCATGGTTATTATGATAATCCGGTTACAACAGTGCTTTTTCATCTCCCGCCGGCCATTTTGCTATGTTTATATCGATACAAAAGTAGTTTAAGGTGAATCGATATTTGCTTAGGGGTTTCTATACAGTACCACCATTATCGAAATCTGTATCATTGGTCACGTGACTGACCAGCTTCCATGTCTTGCACAGTGGAGCAGACGCTATTTTCTACCATAATAAAGACGGCACTTCGGACCTGGATCAAAGAGGATGAGAACGTCACAAAACTGTAATCTTCTTATACAGTATAGTTGTTTGACACCAATTTCAACCATGGGGAAACAAATTGTGATATACGAACAACGTACAAGGCAATCGTGGCTGTGGGGGACAATCCAATAAGCAACTCCTTCATCGCGAAATAGCTCGACGTGCAGAATACTTCATCAACGTAAGTAATATAAACGTTGCAGTTTTCATTTTGCATATATGTATTTAATTGTGTTGTATTCAGATATCTTTATCGCTTGCAATAATCACTGTTTTTCATAGTTTGTACATGCTGGCGTTCGTGGTTTCTCTTGTGTGTACAATGTCAACAATGTCGAGTGATACGCAGAGTCACGATTGCAAGAGTGCGTAATAAAAATAATAAATGACGTTTTTATTTAATGCATGAGTTTTTTTTTCACTTCACTACAGTACATGCTAGATACGCTATCCATGAACCCAATGAGAAAATTACATGCCATATCAAAGATCCCTCATTTATTGCCCCCGCTTCATGCAGTACGGCACAGGATCGGACATATAGATAGTACGGTTATATCAACATTTTTTTTTTACTCCCAAGAATGTCGATATAATGAGACTTTACTGTAAATAAATGAACAGACATCCTACTAGTTAGCTAGCTATCTAGCCAACGTTCTATGTGAGAATGAGTAAACATAAATAAATAAATAAATAAATAAATACATGAACAGATATCGACCTCGCATTCTAGGTGAAGATGAGCAAATGTACAAAAATAAATAAATAAATAAATAATGAGCAGATATCTATCTAGCTAGCTTGTATTCTAGGTGAAGATGAGCAAATGTGCAAAAATAAATAAACAAACAAATAAATGAACAGATATCTAGCTAGTTAGCGAGCTCGTTTGCTGACCTGATGGCCAGATTGAAGCAGTACGAGCAGAAGCGATGGCCGCACTGCGCCTGGAAGGGTCGTCTCAGGACGTTGTGGCAGCACTTGCACAGGTGCTTGTCCTCCAGTTTGCTGCCCAGGATCTTCTTGGGGAAGCCTGGCTTGTTGCTTTCTATGGACGATGGGGGCGACGGTTCCTGGGAGGCCATGCTGTCCAATAGCAAGCATCCACTCCTGGGTGAGACAGACAAAGCAGCCATTCCAATTTGTTGCATCGCAAAAAATGTGAAGGCCAAGAGGCTCTGAAAAAGGTTTGAAATATTTATTGTACACGACAATAAAAATGTGATGGCAATTACGTTACAAAATGAGGGGGGGGAACACTTCATGTGATAGAAAAACAGTCATTCGTACTTTATTTAAAATACTGTATTTCTAATGTCATATGTTTATTGTTTTGTTCTTTGTAAAGTGTCCTTGGCTGTTTTGAAAGGCACTGAGATCAATTCTTATTGAAATAATCGTTAGTCGCAAACCTACAACAAAGTTATCAAACCCAACAGAAAGTCGTACTCTAAAGATAATAAAGTTACACGACTAATCATAATATGAAGAGAATTAAGTCAGAAGACTCTCAGAAGTCAGCGGTAGTCGAGTGGTTAGCACACAGGCTTCACAGTGCAGAAGTTGCCGGTTCGCGTCCCGGTCTGGCTGCCCTGTGTGGAGTTTGCATGTTCTCCCCAGGTCTGCGTGGGTTTTCTCCGGGTCCTCCGGTTTCCTCCCACACTCAAAAAAAACATGCATGGCAGGCAGATTCAAATTGTCCCTAGGTGTGAGTGGGAGAGTGACTGTTGTACGTCTTTGTGTGCCCTGCGATTGGCTGGCAACCAATTCAGGGTGTCCCTCGCCTCGTGCCCGATACGACAGCTGAGGTAGGCTCCAGCACCCCCCTGGATGGATGGACTCTCCGAAGTCGAGTCAGGATCGTAAGAAACGTCGGTGTCAGTTTGAATGACTCGTTCGAACAACTTTATTGTTCAAATTGAAGAAAGCGCGCGTAGAAGTATCAATACAGTTGTTGCCGTTGAATGAACGTTGAAAATGGAAACCGGAGGAAATTGAGCCCATGATTGTGTCGCGAGAATCGAGTCGACCCCCGCCCCCTTTTGGTGGCCATGTCGGCAGCCTCCTAACTGGCTGCTTGCTGCCTCCGCCCTCGCCTCCATTGTATTCTTGTTGCTAAGCCGTCACGGCATCCTCCAGTGAGAACAAGGAGAGAAGAAGGTGTGAAGAGAAGTGGTCCTCGGAAGAGAGAAGTAACGGAAGGGGTGGGGTGGGCGGTCGGAACCCCCCCCCCCTCCACCCCAACCCACCCCGCGCTCACCTGCTCGGTCTCCTGGTCTTAATGACCCGCCATGGCCTGCCTGTCCTTGTCCCCGAGGCTCCACACGACGTTGTTTACAGGCGCGACGACGGCGGGCTTCTTCCTTCCACAGCATAACAAGAAGACGGACGGGCGCCTCGTCGCCCACAGCTGTTTTCGTCGAGCGACGCCATTGCTTCCCTCGCAACACCAACGACAGTGACGTCACGAGGGGCGTGGCTGATGGAGGTTTGGGGGAAAAAGCGGCCGGGACGTAGACCACGTGACCGGCGAGGATGCCGCCCATTCGCAATGAATTCAACTTACTTTTTTTTTTAATCACACAAATTATTCACTTCCCATGAGAGGGGTTGCCGATACCCCACAATAAATACAACCTTATGTATATTTTTTTAATGGTGCTTACGGATGAACCGCAGGTGAGGACGCAGGGGTCTACTTTAGTCATTGTCACCCCCCCAAAAAAAACGCTCCCCTCTCCCCGTTTTTTTATGTTAAAGATGTCTTTGAATAAATATCTGATTATTTCCAAAAATATATGACAGCAGTGGTATTTCAACACATTGTCAATAATCTAGCAATAGCATTTTTTTGTATTTTTTTTTTTTTTCAGAAAATGAATGAAGGCCAGAATGAAGGAATTCTGGTCTCTGGTCCTTCAAATGCTTTATTTTTTAAAATACGTATACTATTTACAACGGTGTGTAAGATTACAAAACAACATTAGAAGACACACACAGTACAATTCGCACAAACGCACATGACTGCCGCTTTACTGATTTTATTATTGAAGAAAAAGAAGAGGGAGTGATAAACCCTGATGTTTAAAAGACAGTATACTTTTCACGCTTTCAAACACTTCAAATAAAAAGTAATTAAATCGTTATTTCTGTTTGTGCATTTGGTGCGCGGTCACTCTGAAACAATGTCCTGTTTTCTCATAAGTGATGGAAATTAAAACATATCCAAAACATTTTTTATTGATTCACAGATGAATCAGAAAAATAATTGACTGATTCATTCGTGGAATATTTTCTGGTTGAAGCCCAAAACGTATACAGGTAACATCCGAGTTATAACAGGGTTCCGGTCTGACAAAACGGTCGTAAGTCAAACGGTTGTAAGTCGAAATTCATTCAAATTGGCCGACGTGATGTTTACACGACAGGATAGTATATGATGTCAATCTGTTGTTTTTAAGCAATGTTTTCTATTTAATACTATTATAGACCAAACTGTTTACAATTAGTTCATTTATAAATGTGATCAATTTTAGTGTCATTTTTATCAATTTGTATTTCGTATTATTGATTTTTATTACGATATAACTGCACCTGTAATATATACCAAGCTGTTTACTATACAGTTCATTTATAAATGTTGTACTTATGTTTTAGTGTTGTTTTTATCATTTTATATTTCATATTATCGATTTTATTACTGTATAACTGTACCTGTAACGTATACACAGCTGTTTACTGTACAGTTCATTTATAAATGTTATAATTATCTTTCAGTGTTGTTTTTATCATTTTATATTTCGTAATATCAATTTTTATTACGGTAGAACTGTACCTGTAATATAACTGTTTACTGTACACTTCATTTATAAATGCTATACTTACCTTTTAGTGTCGTTTTCATCATTTTATATTTCATATTCTCGATTTATATTTTATAAAGTGGGTTCTAGAAAAATAAGACATCAAATGCTCAATCAAAATGTTTTTTTCCCAAGATGGCGGCACGTGAACATGCAGCGGCTTCCCCTCTCTCTCCCGGCAAATTGGTGTTTTCGTGTATGTGTTTGTTAAAGTCATTATAACTGCCTTGCACGCTGGGTCCGAGAGGACAGTAATTTCATTTGTGCTGTATGTCATGCATGTAAGCATATTTGACAATAAAGCTGACTTTGACTTTGACTACAGCTGTTGAAAAATGGCTCTCCCTGCTAACGGCCAGAAGAGGTCGCCTGACACGCACGCTCGGACTCAGGCGGACGAAAAAGCAGTGTACCGTACTACAGGAGATGTTGCCAAGACGGTATCTGCACTGTATAACTACTGTATTGAGTGTAGTTACGCAGTAGATTGCTGTGCAAGTGTGTGACATGCTGGCTGGCCAAAATTGTAACACGCGTTGCCGGCTGCTTGCGCGTTGCGGTGCCAGGCGTAGAATTAAAAAAAAGGGTCAGGCGGTTGTGGTCGTAAGTACGGGTGGTTGTAAATCGCGCCGGTCGTAACTCGGATGTTCCCTGTATATTTATTTATCTGTTATCGTCATTTTTTTATGTTGAATTTGATGACGTTGGCTCACTTGTGACGAGTCCCGCGGTGGCGTGAACGTCATTGGCAGGACATTCCGCTTGATGTACGCTCTGCTCATGTCCAAACTGGAAGAGGATCCTCAGCTCGCCCATGTGACAGCGTGGGAGCACTTCGGGGGTCCACTCGATGACAAAAGGGCTGGGGTCCTCCGGGTCATCCGAGCCTGGCCGTGGTACAGCCGGAGACGAAAAAAAACGGTCAAATTCCCACTAAGACAGTGGTCGGGAACCTTTTTGACTAAGAGAGCCATAAAAGTAAAATATTTAGAAATGTTTTTCAGCGAGAGCCACACGCACGCGCGCGCACATACAAACGCTCGCGTGCGCGCGCGCACATACAAACTCTCGCGTCGCGCACACACACACATGCACGCGCGGCCATTTTTCAACAAAATATCAGAATGTATTATTTAAAATAACTTTGTGATAGTACTCACCGTTAACATGCAACGTTTTCCGTTCCTCGTGTTTGGTAAAAATCCAGGAAAACGATCGGAATGAAATTCAATTTGCCGGTCCAGAGGCGAAGTTACTGCTAGCTCGCCTGCACACGGCTCATAAGCTTCCACACTTGCTATCTGCAATCTACTTCTCACAGAAGTATGTCGATGCTAACGTTAACATGGGGCTTGTTAAAATGTCACTGACATTCGACTGTTTCATCAATGGTATTGTTTCATTGCAAATTAGAATCAGAACATTTTCTCTCCTCTAATGCTCCGGTGCCTTCACACTGAAGTGCACAACGTGGGCTCATTTAAAGGGGCGTTTACCTATTTCAACATGACGGCCACTATCATCCAATCAACATGGCGCTTTCGGCCATTCTAGGTCAGTGTCATCCAATCAAAATTGTGCTTTCCGCCAACTGCAGCCCCAACGGGAAATGAACGGCGAAAAAAACGACAATATGTGTTATAATATGTAATATTTATCGGCGAGCCATATGCAATCATCAAAAGAGCCATATATGGCTCGCGAGCCATAGGTTCCCGACCCCTGCACTAAGGGGTGCTAACGTTTCATGCTAATTTAAATGGGAGGCGCTTACCGACTTTGAGGAAGGTCCGCAGCGTCCCGTCTGCCCGGACGCCGTCCGGAGGCTCGGTTTCAAGCGGAGATTCGGGACAGTGAAAGCGGGAGTAGGAACCATCGACGTTGCGAACAAAACTCTGAGTGAGCTCCAAGTGCAACTGGCGGACAGACGATGGCGGCGCTGACGTCAGACTGCGGAAAGGGGGAGGGGCGCCCGTTTTGGGGCCGGTTTACCTCAGGGGTGTCAAAGATGCGTTGGACCTGCGCCAGGTTTGTGATATGCCACGTGTACTTGGAAAAGGAGACCTGAGGGGTGCCGTCATCGCCCACCAGTGCTGAAGCGGGCGGCGAGATATGACGGAGTTAGGGCTAAGCTCGGTTAGCGATTAGCCCGGTGAAAAAAAAGGCACCTGTGGTGAAGTTGGGCAGACGTCTTTTGGAGCCCGGCGACAGGCGAGCCTGCAAAGCATTGAAGAACTTCTGCGGAATGTAGTACACCAGAGGTTCAGGTTTTCCTGCGGGGAAACAGAAAAAAATTGCGTGAGAACAGCTAAATACGACTTCACTGTGTTTGCTTTGAAACATGGGCTTCACCAATGGACCAGATTCTGGAACACCACAGTAACATTTTATGGTCCTAAACATTTTAGCGGATATTTGCTAGCTTACCGTCAAACTGGTAGTGCATCATCTGCTGGATCCGCTCGGTGACGCCGGTCAACCACTGGGAGAAACTCAGGGAGGCGGAGGCCTCGTCCGCCGCCTGACCGCCACCTGGGCCGCGGCGGTTCAATGACCAGAGTCAGATGACGAGGAAGAAGAAGAAGCCTTCAATGATGCCTGCCGAGCAGTACCCGAAAGAGCTTCATCCAGGCGCGGCATTTTGGCTTTGTGAGGGTATTTGATGACTTCTGCGGGAAGAGGTGGGGGCCTCTCGCAGGGGACGAGGACTCTGCCGGTTGGGGTTGCGACGATACCTGAAAAACACAGCGGGGAAATCCATTCATTGGGTTCATCTCTTGGTGACCATCGCATGGCGACACGTACCGTTTGTTGCCGAGGTGATGAAGGCGGCAAATTCCCATGCCAGTTTGTCATCGCTGGCAAAGGCGCAGACGCAGGCGTAAAAGTGCAGGCAGGGGCGTGAAGGGTCCGAGTCGGCGGCGGCGGTTGTCTCGAATCTCCGCGGGCGGCAGTTGCAGTGAAAGGCCGCGTGGCGCCGTGTAACGAACGCTTCCCGAGACACCTTGGTGCCTTTCGCCGGATTCGACAGTCCGCCACCGCCGACCGTCAAGTGCAGAAGGCCCAGGGGGTGCGCCTCATCCGGCCGGCACTTGACCACCACCGTGTCGCCGGACACCCGCTGCACTAGGGGTCCGGGGGTCTCGGTGGCCAAGCTCCACAGCTCCTCCTTGACCCTGGCGGGGGCCGTCAGCGCCTCCAGGGCCGAGCTCTTGACGCTGAGCGGGACGGCGGAGCGGCCGCACTCCACGGCTGCCTTGATGTGGACGCAAAGGGCGTCGGGCCGGGCTGAATTGGAACCCTGCCCACAGGATGGCACCAAACAGCGGCCCACGTTGATCTGAGACAGCGGGGGGTCCCGATGGCACGTGCCGATGGCGGCGTCCGTGGCTGCCAGCTCCACGAAGCCCAGACGGGCGCACGCTCGGCCTCGGTGGCAAACGGAGAACACCTACAAAACCAGTAAAATGAGATCTCGGAGGTCAAAAGCGGCGCACGAAGCTTTCGTACGGAATTGAAACGGGTCCCGCAAGAAGTGATGTGGGACCAACCTGAATGCCGCCGCCCCCGTCGTCATCCCGCTCCCTTCTGTCTCGCCCCTCGCTGTCGACGATCACTCGGAATGCATCCACGGAGCCCTTGCGCCCCGCCCCGGTCCCTGAGGTGGCGTTTCGGAGCGAGATCCCGCAGGCCTTGTTCTTGCAGCTGAGCCCCCGCGTGCCGTTGTAGACGCCGCAGCGGGGACATTTGCGGATGCCGCGCAGGGTGGCCCTCCCCAGGTTGGAGAGAAAGGTCGGCGTCGAGGTGGACCCCGGCGTCTTGGGGCGGACGTCCCCCTGTTTGGCTGCGAGCGGGGGGGCCGACAACGCTGGGATGACGGGGGGTGACACGCTTTCCATTGCCTGACTGGTCAAGGGGGAAATGTTTGCATATGTTAGCGTGTACGGTTTTCAAAATAAAGGTTGTGTTTAAAATCATTCAATCATCCCCTACTCCCTTAGGCAGTTTTGAAAGGCGTTTATTTGGACACACAAAATGAAATGTGTGAACGCTGACGAGTGTGGCTGCCGCTGCTCACCCACAGAAAAAATGTATCTCGTGACCTTGAGAGTTTTGAAAGGCGCTTATGGAATGTATTATGGAATGTATTATTATTATTATTATTATTGTTTTTGAGCTCGAGGCCAAATAATGAGAACGGTGCTTTGGCACCATCTAGTGCATTGGTGTCCAAACTACGGCCCGCGGGCCAACTGCGGCCTGCAGTCCATTTTTAATTGGCCCGCAATAAATTTTATAAACAGAATAGAATATGGCCCGCACTTCTAAGTTTTAACACCAGGGGGAGCTACTGTTGATCAAGGCAGTCGCTCCACCAAAAAGCCCAATCCCAGAAGAAATTTACCCGTTACTAAACATGGCAGAACCAAAGAAGCGAAAGGTAGAAAGTGAGTGCAGAAAATTTCAGGCACGGTGGGAGAATGAATATTTCTTCAAAGAATTCAAGGGGAAGTGTGTCTGTTTGATCTGCGCTGAAACTGTGTCAGTTATGAAAGAGTATAATGTACGACAAACCTACAGTGTAGATTTTGCTGCAGTAGTCATTTGTCATCAAGGTGCACAATGCAACGTTTGCATTGCTTGCTACAAGCCACTAAGCCCCTTTCATAAGTCTCACATACAGTTTACAGTCACGGTTTCATGTAAATTTACGTTTTGTAGCGTCACATATGTTGTTAGATTCTTTTGAATCTTTCTCCTGGGCTGAGGTTCTGTGCATCTATTTTGGAAAACGACTTGCTTATAACGAGAAAGTCCGGAAGAAAGAAGCAGGCTTCTGATTGGCTGCCGTGCCGAGTATGCAAATTTCAACTGCAGGTAGCCTATGTCTGTGTGCTTGGCGACTGCACAGGTGTACTGTTTGCGCGTGAAGGCGAGGGCGTCCGTGGCGAGTTTGTAGAGGCGCGGTCAGGACAATCCATCCATGATTTTGCGGAATTTAACACAATTTTATTGAGCTTGAATATTTCGTTGTGTAATATGTTTTGAATGTTGAGAAAGTGATTCAATTTTTCAATAAATGTTGATTTCTTAACTTTGCCCCTTCGATTGAAACTTAATAAAAACAGACGCAATCTTGATAAATCACAGTGCACGTTATTTTAATCTATTTCCATTTCCTCCTCCAAGTATCTGCGAAATAGTATGTAAACGCCATATCTTGCATATTCCTTGAGACAAATTTATTAACTGATCAGGGATATTTTTCACATTTGAAAGACAGTTAATAAATTGGGTTGTAGTGTACTTACTGTGCTATGGTTTGTACACACTACATTTAAAGGACAACTGGCACCATTTTTTTTGTTTCCCACTGACATCAGAAAAACGTTTTATAGCATCTAAAATACCCAAAACAGGCAGGCTGATATTTTTAGTTAAATGAAAAACACCAATAAAAATGACTTCAAAATGAATCCGGAAATGGCCAGCTTCAGAAGGTCCCACCCCCTTGTTCGTGACGTCACGCCAAGACGTCTTGCCTTGCTCGAGAATCAAAACAATGGCTTCAGATTCGGAGAAGATGCTTTCTCTTTACTCATCCAGTTATGAATATGATTCAAATAGTTCTGAAGAGGAAAGCATAGATGTTTGCAATTGATTAAAGGAGTCCTCCCATATCAATTCGAGCCGTCAATGACAGCAATGTAGCACCCAGAAAATCTAGAAGATGGCGCCCAAGCTCCATTGGAAATGGGCTGACTTGTTAGCTGGGAATTTGTGTCAGCGAATATCAAATAGTTGTCTTGGTGCAACACACAACGATTCACCATCGCATTATTTATGTGTTTTCCTTCTAATTTCGCCATCAACATGGATCAACACGAAGTTTTCAGACTAAACAAAGTACCGCAAAATGCATTGTGTGTCGCTTTCTCGGTCAGGGGTGGTCCAAACGTGACATCACATGGGGATCGTCATCAACTCGAAAACAAGACTTCATGAATATTCAGCGCAAGTCTTAAAACGTAAACTCTAGTTATATGCTGTGGAATCTTTGTAAAATATGCTCAGTCGAAGTCATTTGAAGTGATTTTACAAATTATGGACATAACTTGTCCGGAGGCGTCGGTTGTCCTTTAATGCTTTGGGTTTAGTATTTCCGGCCCAAACGCTCCGTCCAAATGCTCCTGGCCTGGCCCCTCTGTCAAATCTTAGAACCCAATGCGGCCCGCGAGTCAAAAAGTTTGCCCACCCCTGATCTAGTGGCACCTCGGAAGAAGTTCATTTACTCTGAATAAGGCTCGTTGTTTTCCTCCAACTTTTCTTTTCGGCTTTTCCCTTCAATGGGTCGCCACAATCAGTGTCCTCCATCTTCTGAGGTTTGATCCGCATGTTTGTTTTGGCCAAGTTTTACGTCGGATGACCTTCCTGACACAACCCTCTGTACTTATCCGGGCTTGGGACCGGCACAAGAAGACACTGGCTTATGTCCCTTTGTGGCTACAGAACAAGCAACTCGCTCAGTAAAAGGCTCCCTAACACAAAAAAACTCATGGCATCAATTCAAATACACCGTCGCCGTCTTTCTTTCACTTTTATTTGTGAACGATGGACGCCAGACGCCATCCGGACTATAATTAATTTTTTCCTTGAGTTCATGGATTGCGTATCCAGCATGCTTTTGTACTGTAGTGAAGTGAAAAATAAACTTATGCGTTAGTTTTTGCTATTTTGAATGTTGCTTTGCCGATTACCATTTTGTGTTTGGGACTCTTGCAATAGTGACTGATTAAATTCAATAATGCACTCGACATTGTTCTATACACACGAGAGAAAACACGAACGGCAGCATGTACATATGAAAAACAGTGATTATTGCAAGCGATTAAAATATATCTGAATACAACACAATTCAGTACAATATATGGAAAACAAAAACTGCAACGTTTACATTACTTATTCTGCAACACAGTGGTACCTCGGTTCTCAACCATAATTAGTTCCAGGACCCTGTTTGAAAAGCGATTTTTTTCGAACACCGAAACCACCTCTTTGCTCCTGTCACTTGCGAGTTGACAACGGCCGTTCTCCACCCGCTGTCATTCTCTAATCACGGACACGGGGAATTTATACGGTTCGCGATCACCTCGCCAATGCCGGATGATTGGCTCAACTCGCCACCGTACCTGGACTCTTCCTTCGATGCGCAAGTGTATGCGGTCCGAGGTATTTTCCCCGCATCCCGTAAATTTATGTCATCTTCCGGGATGGGAATTTTGCACCCTCGTGTGCCATTTGCTTTTTGGCGTAGTAAGCGGGTCGGATCACCCCCTGCCTTCTTACTCGCTGTGTTTTCTTTTATTTGTGAATAAACATCCTGCTTGGTTAGTAAGTGTCTGTTTTGGGATCCCAAACATTCCACTACGTTCCGACAAGTCATCTGCCGTCACTCTTGCTCGGAACGTGACAGCTTCGGATGACTCGGCTACAGGATGTTCTTTTCTCTTAAAATATCTATCCAATGACACTTGCTCTCACTCCCACAGCAACATCACTAGATTTCACAGCCTCCTTATTCTTTAATATCGTACTGATCGTAGATTTCGCCATGCTGTATTCCCGCGCCAGATCAGACACTCGCACACCTCCTTCATATTTTGCGATTATTTCTTTCTTAAATGCAATAGTTGTACGCACTACTTTTCTTTTGTCACTTTAAGCAGCACTTACTTTCTTTGGAGGCATGATTAGGTGCTAAAACTCTTCGTACACCTATATTAAACGCTAGAGCAAAAGCAGCACGTCCGCTAGCGACAACAGTTGGTCACGAACAGAGCGATACACCCGTGCGCCGCTCAGCTCCCCGCCCTCGCGTACGCACTCACGCGTCGTATTGGTGTTCGAACGCCGAAGCAAGAATATCTCGAATATTTTGTTCGAACACCGATTTGTTCGAACAATGAGGCGTTCGAGAACCGAGGTACCACTGTACTTTAAAAAAATCTTCCATCTTCTTCTGCTTCCCCTTTTCACCTTTTAACACAAAAGATTCAATATTGTTTAACATTTCTAAACAATCTGATGCATTTTCTCTCGACTCTAAGTAAACTCGTAATTGCATAACACTTTCCAACGCTTGTGTCTTCGTTGGAATAGGTGTGTATGCTATGTCAGTTGGTTCTTCATCCTCATCATCCTCGTCATTCTGGGAATCTTCTGGGGATATTTAGCTTGAATTTCTGCTGCGATATCTGCATCTGACAAGCTTTGGAATGTCGCAATGTCATTATCTGTGAGACTAATAAAGGCATATCCAATCCAATCCAATCAACTGTAACATACGATCCAATGTCGGCGACTTTTAGCGTTTCAGCCATCACTGCAAGAGGAATGTTGTCTTCTTCATCCTCTGCAGATGTTTCTTTACTGCTTTGATCAAATTTGCAGTGACGGAAGCAGTTCTTGATGGTATTTTACCCGATAGGTACACCATGCTCCATGCTCTGGAAATTGCCCTAATGGCATCCAAAACAGTCCATTCCAGCTCTTTCCCCTTTTCCATCGCTTTCATGACACCCTCTTGTAAAAATATTGTTCTGTAGTGGACTTTGAGATTTTGAACGATTCCCCTGGTCCATGGGCTGCGTATGGTTTGCGGTGTTCGGTGGCAAAAACACCACCCTGATGCATTTCAGGTCTTAGCTGTCTGGATTGGGATGGGCTGGACAGTTGTTGATAACCAAGCATATTTTCCTCTTCTCACGCCTGAGCTTCGTATCCCAGCTTTGAAGCCATTCATTGAAAATGTCTGACGTCATCCAAGCGAATTGGTTTGCTTTGTAGGAGACTGGCAAACTCTTCACGCCACTGAAGCACCTTGGTTTGTTTGCTTTGCCGATAACGAGTTTTAATTTATCGGTACCCGTCATGTTTGCGCACGGCATGATTGTCTTTCCTTGGAACGTTTACCCCCCCCCCCCCCCCCCCCCCTGGCAATCTTCATCTTTGTAGACATATGATTTGTCTGGCTCCAGCTTGTAAAACAAACCAGTTTCGTCAGCGTTGTAGATGTCGTCGGGTTTGTAATCCCTCAGCAGCTCTTGCAGTCTGCCATTCTGCCAGTCGTCAACTGGCTTCTGATCCACTGTCTTGGCCTCTCCAGTAATTTTGCGTAGCTTCAGATCCGTCCGTTTTTGAACCGATTTAACCAGCCTTTGGAGCATTTGAAGTCGTCATGGCCCAATTCTTTTGCTAGCATTTCTGCCTTGGTCTGCAGCATCACACCTGATACAGGGATGTTATGGTTCCTCGCTTGCCTCATCCAGGTATCCACTGCGTCCTCAACATCAGGGTGTGCTGCCTTTCTCATCCTTTCTGATGCAGGGCCGAAGTCCAACATGCTGTCTTTATTTTATCTTTACTCTTCAACCACGTTGATAAAGTATTCTGCGGCACGTCGAACTCTTTCGCAATGGAGGATTTGCTTCTTGTTGGATTCTCCGCCACAGCCACTATTGCCTTGTACTTCGTTTCAATATCACAATTCTTACGTTTCCCCATGGTTCAAATTGGTGTTGAACAACTGTATATAAGAAGACTATGTTTCAGATGCTATTGCAGCAGTAATGAATGATGTGAGCTCTGCTCCACCGTTTTTATAGTGCTCGAGGATTACAGTCCAAGACACGAAAGCTGGTCACGTGACCAACGGTGTTAGCCGAAAATCAAACAATACGGCGTTTATAGATTTCGCTAATGGTGGTGTTGAAATCCTTAAGCAAATATTGATTCAGCTTTAAGCTGCTTTTATATTGATATAAGCAGACCAAATTGGCTGGCGGGAGATGAAAAGGGCATTTTAGTAACCGGATTATCGTAATAACCGGGTATCGTACTAACTAACCGGAACTAATTATATCATAAAAGACTAGAGATTTGCCGGGAAATGAAAATAGTATCGTCATAAGCAGATAAGAAGATAACCGATATCGATCTAACGAGACTTTACTGTATTTTATTTTTATCAAAACTGTGTGCATAGGTGAGGCACACAGTTCTCCTGCATCATGAGAGGGGGCGCTTGTGATTCCAGAGATTCTTCTTGTGACTCCTCGGCTGCAGAATAATAGAATTAGTGACAGCAAGCTACAGTAAACAGTTAGCAAGTTAAGTGCAACCATCCAGTAATTTTTGTGTTGCTTGGCCTTATTTTCAGAATGTAGGATTACATATCTAAATTGAAAGAACTTTGTAAACTGGACTTTCAATCGAAGCAGGAGATAATTAAATCAAGACCAACACCGGATTGTATAGCTCACAAACGGTGAGGGATGGATGTAGCTCTCCTGGACCGCTTTTCAGCTTTTTGGCACAGAAGGATCTCATTGAAACTATTCCTGACAAAGTTGCCCCAGCTCGTGCTCACTGTTCCATCTACTACAGCAGAAGTGCAGCGGTTGTTCTCAGCACTGAAAAGACTGAAAACATACAGTCGGAACAGGACTGATCAAGGACGACTTTCTTCACTGGCAGTGATCTCCATTGAGACAGAGAGACCGAAGAAAGATAAGGAAGGCTTGTACAAATAAGTTATCGATGCCATGGACTTCATTTATAAGTAAAGGTAACACGATAACGTTTTTTTAAATTCTTTTATCTGTGTTACAGTTTGTACGGACAAATTAAGTAGCATGATGTACGTTAGTTCTGACATTATTTGGAGCTTGAATAAAAACAAGTTCATCTTTTGACTGTCTCGCACAAAAAAAACACTTCAGGTCGACAATGAGAACATTTCCGGTCAGGTACCTGTGATAGTTCTTTGGTCAAGTTCGGCTCCGTTTCTGCCTCCAGATACGTTCGACCGACGCCATTGCTCCTTACATCGAATCATCCGCATTGCGCCTGTATCGACACTTCCAATTGGACCGACAGTCACGTGGGAAAAAGGTGGGCGGGGAATCCAGGGAGGTATCGCGGGGCGTGAGGCAAATATCAAAATGTGGTTGACAAGTGCGAATTTGCTTTGCACTCTGAACTCGGAAGACATTGTTCACGCTTCTGTACTCACCACGTCATATTCACATATGGACTCGACAAGGGTACCGAATGAACATCACGTCTTTATACAGATACAATTGAACAGAGCGCTCCATTATTTACAATAAGACTTCAAAATGGTGGAATGCAAAATAAAACAAAATAAAAAAAAAAACACTTCAAATTGAGTGATTTTTTTTAAAGTAGTTGTGCAATATTTATCTGCCTGGTAAGTAAAGACAAGCATGGCAGTTGTTTTCCCTGCGATACGTTGAAAATCCAATTTAAAAGATGTAAAAATAAAAGTAGGCAGCCGCTCAATGCTTTTTAAACAAAATGGCGGAGTGACTCCACAGGCAAGTCACCCTAAATAAACACTACAAAATAAAGGCAAAAGCTCTTGAATCAAGCCGAGAAAGGTGAAAAATAACAAAATTAAAACGATGTCGTCATCCTTTCGGATCGAGGGCGGGTGTAGGAGCGGTAGGGGAAGCGGAAATGGCGTACGTACGTAGTAAGAGCCCGACTTGTGTGTCAAAGTAGCAGTTCGTGCGCACCAAATCGTTCAGGTGACTCAGTCCGTCTTCCTTGCTTCTTCCTCAGTAATTTCCGACATTTCACAGAATGACTTCAGCACCCTGAGAACTGGCTAGGACTAACCGCGGAGAGATCAGTGGGTGTGAAAGCCGGCCTGGTTGGCCAGCATGGTGCCGTTGACGCCCTGGCCGGGTTCCACCATGCTGCCATTGCTGACAGCGCCGACGCCCGTCCACCCGGCGGCGGCAGAAGGAAGGGGGCTGAAAAACAAGCAGAAGTGGAGATGAGTCATGTTTTCGGACACCAAGTCTCAACTTGTCGGGTTTGATTTGCTTTCGCGGGCCGAATAAAATGATGTGGAGGCCCACATTTGGCCCCCGGGCCTTGACTTACACACCAATGCTTTATAGCGATCTAAAACATCAGTTTTCCCCTTCCTGGTGATCTGAAAAAGTTGACGCCCAACAAACCACTTTTTTTTTTTTTTTTATTTTTTTGGGGGGGGTACTCACTTGTAGCACTGCTGGTCCCAGCTCTGCCCATAGACGCCGTAGCTGGGTACCTGCCAGCCGTTGGGCACGTACTGTCCGATCTGCTGCGTGTTGCCGTACCACTGCCCCCACTGGTTGTATGGCTGCGCCGCAAAGCTCACTGTGCTTTGAGGCAACTGGACCTGCTGGACGGGGTTGACAAGGTCTGTGGTCTCCTTGCCCCAGTAGCACTTGACCACAAAGCCTTCCACCGACGTGCCGTTGACCGAGACGATGGCGTGGGCAGCCGCCTCGTGCGAGTTGAACCTGGCGGTCATAAAATGGCTCTTGATCAAATGTCATCCCCCAGACGCCATCTTAGCCATCGGAATTGGGCTTTTTGGGGGCGAACTGTCACTCTTATCAATGCCACAAGATGGGGTCAGAGCACTTTTAAGGCGTTCATACAACCCAAGTGCTCTTGTGTGACAATTACAGGGATGCATTTGGGAATTTAAAAATGTCTGAAAAGGTGGTCAAATTCTAAAACGGATGGGTCCCGATTTAACTAGATTGCCAAAGTATACTAAACTGTTTGAAATAGACCAAAATACATGATATTGGGGCATGATATTTCTAAATTACTAATGAAAAACCATTATTTGACAAAATGTATTGTTCTATACAGTGGTTCTTAACCTGGGTTCGATCGAACCCTAGGGGTTCGGTGAGTTGGTCTCAGAGGGTCGATAGATCCTCCGCCACAGAGGTCCACCCCTTAGTCTAGACCAGGGAAAACTACGGCCCGCGGGCCACATACGGCCCATTAGACTTTTTAGTACGGCCCGCCGAACTTGTCCGAATTACAGTAAAAACAGTGTCTGAAAGTCATGACAAAGTTAGTGGACAAGAGGGCAGACAACTCTGAAAAGCTGCCTGCCCCATTTTCACAACTTGAAACACAATAAGACGAGTAATCGCAAAAAAAAAAAGGATTGTAGCAAAGTATAAAGTTTATATTTTAAATCAATGCTGTACCTACCGCAAATGCTACCTTGCTTAATTTATGGTAAATATCCGTGGCTGTAGATTTTGTTCCAGTTATCGCTTGTCGTCATTGTCACAACGCAATGTTTGTGTTCCCTGCTACGAGCCACTAAGCGGCTTTCATAACTCTCAAGTACTCTTTACAGTCACGGTTTAATGTAAATTTACGTTTTGTAGCGTCACAAATTTTGTTAGCTTCTTTTGAATCTTTCTTCTGGGCTGAGGTTCTGTGCATCTATTTTAGAAAATGATATGCAAATGCACGAACTTATAACGCTTGGGAAAGTCCGGAAGCAAGAAGCAGGCTTCTGACTGGCTGCCGTGCCGAGTATGCAAATTACAACTGCAGGTAGCCTATGTCTGTGTGCTTAGCAACGATACACGTGTACTGTTTGCGCGTGAAGGCGAGGGCGTCCGTGGCGAGTTTGTATAGCGCGCGGTCAGGACAATCCATCCATGATTTTGCGGAGTTCAACACAAGTAGATATTATTGAGCTTGAGTATTTTGTTGTGTAATATGTTTTGAATGTTGAAAGGGATTCCATTTTTCAATAAATGTTGATTTCTTTAACTTTGCACCTTTGATTGAAACTTATTAAAAACAGGCGGAATCTTGATAAATCACAGTTCGTATGTTATTTTAACCTATTTCGATTTTTTCCTCCCAGTATCTGCGAAATAGTATGTAAATGCCATATCTTGCCTATTCCTTGAGACAAATTTATTAACTGATAAGGGCTATTTTTCAAATTTGAAAGAGTTAATAAATTGGGTTGCAGTGTTCTTACCATGCTATGAGGTTTGCACACACTACATTTTAATGCTATAGTATATCCGGTCCAAACAATCAATCCAAATGCTCCTGGCCGGCCCCACGGTCAAATTTTAGAACCCATTGTGGCCCGCGAGTCAAAAAGTTTGCCCACCCCTGGTCTAGACTGCAGTTAGTAGGCAGTCATTGGAAGAAGGGTTCTGTGAATGAGCATATGAAACTGGTGGGGTTCGGTGCCTCCAACAAGATTAAAAACCACTGTTCAAATTTATCAACAATTTCAATTTAAGTCAAATAATTTATTCATCCATAAAATAAACATTTTCAATTTTCTTTTGTTACTACACAATCAATCCTGTGCTCCACATTGCAACCATCCGCCATGTTGGATGTCAATAATGCAATGCACCATAGGTAAATGACTATTCGATGATCTCTTTTGGCAGTTTCCGGTGGATCACGGAAAAGCCCGAGATATTCTCTACGACGACTTTGGAACGCAGCGAAACAAATGCAAGGTGATTCTGGCTCAATATCACTAAGGCAAGATGGCAGAAGACAAAGGTTAAAACCTCTGAAGGGAAACAGTTTTCAATTGCTGTTGAACTAAATTTGTTTATTTAGCTATTGTAACAGAAGTACAGTGATACCTCAGTTTACGAACTTAACTGCTTCCCAGAAAGTGTGTGTAAGGCAAAAAGTTCATCTTCCAAACATTTATTGTTGGATTAACTGTTGTTCTTCCTGGTTCATTGCTTCTACGGGTGTTGATGGAAGAGGATGGTTAATTCATCAGGAAGCCAGGTGTAGAACAGAAAATTGGTTTAATCTTGAAGAGAGCGGAGACATCGTGGTGTCGGCTAAGGAGGAAGCATGGCGAGAGAGAGAGAGAGAGAGAGAGAGAGAGAGAGAGAGAGAGAGAGAGAGAGAGAGAGAGAGAGAGAGAGAGAGAGAGAGAGAGAGAGAGAGAGAGAGAGAGAGAGAGAGAGAGAGAGAGAGAGAGAGAGACTGCGGGAGTATTTATGCGGTGCACAGTGTGTGACGCGATAGGATGTGACGTAATGTAAATGCGACATCATGTAAAGGAAGGCAGGATATGATGTATCAGGGAGTCCAAAATGTAAACAAAGATTAGGAAGCAATGTTGAGAGATGTTTGTATCGCGAATTACCCCAACATTTATCTCCCATAAGAAACCATTAAAATGAGAATCCATTCCCAGGTCCCCATAAAACATAAATGTCTACGAAATAAGCATTAAAACTACACAAAATATACCTTATTTTATGTATAATAAATGTGCTATTGTCTTGTAATGAAAGAAATAAACTGTCCTGTGTAATAAAGTTGTTTTATCGACCTTTGTGATGGTCGATGCAGTTGCCTCTTGATGATATCCGAATGAAGTTGCCGTGCTTTCTCGGCGATAATACCCTCCCTCACAAAAGTTGCCGTGCTTTATCTGCGATAATACCCTCACTCACAATGTCCCCTGCTAGCTGCTTTTCGTTAATCCAAATCAACAGAGGTTTTTCAACCTCTTCTATTGCCTGAAACTGTTGCTTAGACAACACAAAAAATACACTTAGCCACACACGCACCCTTAATAGCTTCCTTGTTCTTAAAGGACAACCAACACCATTTTTTTGTTTTCTAACTGACATCAGAAAAATGTTTTATAGCATCTAAAATACCCAAAACATGCAGGCTGATATTTTAGTCAAATGCAAAACACCAATAAAAATGAGTGAGCGTGTTCTAAAACTACTTCAAAATTACCCCGGAAATTGCGAGTTTCAGAAGGTCCCGCCCCCTTGTTCGTGACGTCACGCCAGGACGTCTTCACCTTGCTATAGAATCAAAACAATGGCTTCAGATTCGGAGAAGATACTTTCTTGTTACACATCAAGTTATGAATATGATTCAAATAGTTCTGAAGAGGAAAGCAAAAATGTTTGCAATCGATTAAAGAAGTACTTGTGTATCAATTTGAGCCATCAGGACTCTAATGTAGCGTCTCAGAAAATGCACAACGTGGCACTCAGGCTCCGTTGGAAATGGGGTGATTTGTCTGCTGGGAATTTGTGTCAACTAGAATCAAATAGTACTCTTGGTGCAACACACAACGATTCACCATCGCGTTATTTATGCGTTTTCTCTTTCTCTGTCAGGGGCGTTCCTGACGTGACGTCATGTCAGGCATCGTCATAAACTCGAAAACAACACTTCCTCACGTTAAAACGTAAAATATAGCTATATGACGTGGAATCTTTGTAAAATACGCTCAGAAGTCATTTGAAATGATTTTACAAATTATGGACACAACTTGTCCGGGGCGTCGGTTGTCCTTTAAAGATGGTAGCAATAGTCGATTTAGCATACTGGTACTGGGACGCTAAATCACACAAACGCACACGTTGTTCGTGTTTTTCGATAATCTCTTTCTGCTTGACTGTCATTTTCTTTAGTGTCTTCTTCGGCGGGGTATTTTTCGTTCCCCTAGTAGCAAAAATAATCCAGTCGATAACAAACCATGTTGGCACTCAAAGAAACGGGGTGATGAAAACTAGTCCGCCAGCCACCGTGGCGCTACGTGTGGTTTGGTTCGTCCGCCGAAAACTAGTTCATCAGCCAAGACTATATGCTCGCGAATTTAATGTCCGTGATGCAAAAAGTTCGTGAGCTAAAGCGCTCGTCAGCTGAGGTATCACTGTACGCAGCTCACGTTGCAATATGCGCGCTTCATTGTAATCGACTCGCGCCGGTGGGCGCCCGCTGGCGGCTTGAAGACTGACCTCACAAACGAGTAGCCTTTGTCTGGGAAAACACGGATTTCCATGATTTGTCCAAAAGGTGAGAAGGTCTGTCTCATGATTTGGTCTGTGAACAAACAAGCATTTTGAAACTTGTCTCCTGAATCTTCCGGCGGCGACCAAAACAACCCACCGCGTTGAAAAGTGGATTTTTTTGGACTATAAGCTCACCGGTGAGACCTGCCGTGACTCCGCCGCAGTAGACGGTGCAGTTAGTGAGACTGGACTGGTTGACCACCTCGTCGAAGGACAGCTGCTTGCTGCTGCTCGCTGACAGACACACGGCAAGGCATCCACTTTTGGTTTCCACTTTCAAGCGTTTGGAACGCTCCCATATTTTTTTCTCAAAAAACAGCATTCTGTATTTCTTACAAGACTTACTCTCATTGGTGGTTTTGGGTGTGGGCTTCCGTGTGGCCCAGTTGGTCCTGATCTGCCTTCCTCCCAGCCACTGGCCTCCCATCTGCTGGATGGCGTTCTCCGCGTCCTGAGGACAACCACAACAACAACGAAGACTACGTCAAGTCGGCTGCACCGCTACCCATCCAGGGCATGAACGGACAAAGAGCCCACCCATTTGTTGAAGAAGGACACAAAGCCGTAGCCTTTGGACTTGCCGGTGGCCATGTCCTTCACCACCCGACAATCCCTGCAGAGAAACAAGACGGCAACATTAAGGGAGTCGTACTTTGGCTGTGGTGGCAACACTATTTGTTGCCTTACGATATTTTCCCAAAGGGACCGAATGCCGCCTTGATGTCCTCCGTGGTGATCTCAGGACTCAGATCTCCGACAAAGACGTGGAAGTGACCTAAGACACACTTTCAGCATTTGCAATCCCAAAAAGACAATCCGGATCTCTTAAGTCGAGGGCGTTTTCTCTGCACGTACTGCTCGTGTCCTTCTTTTGGCTGGTCGGCGTGGTGGCCCAGTTGACCTTGACTTCCTGCAAAGAGACACAACACGGCAAGGGAAAGCGGATGAGACGTGATCAAGGAGGCGGGGTGCTTGTGTTGTGATTAAGCCACTTGTCACACACCACTTTTACTTCAATTTGCTGATTTTGAGGCTTTTAATGGAGTGGCTTCTGTTTTGCATCATTACACGCCACCGTAGATTTGTTTTTCCTGAATTAAAAATGGTACGTACCTTTTCACAAATTAAGCACACAGTAGGAATTTAAGAATGGGCTATCAAAATGTCACACCCTCATAAATCAGGATACAAAATGGCAGTCAAAAAAATTGGGAGCAAATAACGGAAGGAAGTAAGGTCCAAATAACAAGGGACTTACAAACAAGTGAATTTTACGAACTTGTTATACTCCTCAAACGCTCCTTCAATACCTGTTGAGGAATAGAATATTTTCAACTGAATGTCGCTCCTGCTAACAAAGTGTGACGGCTAATAAAAAGAAGGTGGTACAGCAAACAAATAAAAATGATAATACACAGACCAGTCAAAGAGGCAGGCAGGATCAGCGTCCTTTCGCCTTCACCCAATCCAATTACGCTTGAAAATACTTTTGTTCTTTTTGGGGGGTTACAGTAGGGGCTTAGGTGTCAAAAATGGCACACCCAGCCCGGTCCGAGAGGCTCGTGTTAAAAGGGGAAAAGGTCGCTTACCTTACCCAGAATTTTCCGACCGTTCATGGCCGCAATGGTGGCCATGGCGTGTCTATGCTCATAAAATTCCACAAAGCAGTAGGGATCGTGACCGGCCGTCTGCAAAGCACGAGACAAAAAAAAATTTAACACATACAGTGATACCTCGGTTTACGACGCTTTAGCTCAAACTTTTTCACCTTACGAACATTAAATTCGCGCTAATATAATCTTGGCATACGAACTAGTTTTAGGCGGACGAACCAAACTACACAGTGCCAAGGTGGCTGGCGGACTAGTTTTTGGCAGAGTTAATGGTTTCTTATGGGAAATAAATGTTTGGCAGACAAACTTTTCGCCTTACACACAATTAAGTTGGTTAAGTAACTTAAGCTGAGGTATCACTATATAGACTTTTAGAATCTACTATTTTATCCATTACAAAAATGAGTAATCAGGTATTTTTTTGCACTAAAGCTTGTCCAAACTTGATTTCCCAGACTGCGTTTGACAGAGGATAAGCCATGTGAAAAAAAGGGGGGTGGGCAGGTGACTCACATCCACGATCATTTTACAACTCTTGCAGGGTCCGATCTGGCCAAATAACTCCAGGATAAGGGCTTCCGTCACATCTCGCGACAAGTTTCCCACGTACCTTAACACAAGCAAACAAGAGGGGGGACACATTAGATCAGTGGTTCTTAAACTTGTTGGAGGCACCGAACCCCACCAGTTTCATCTGCTCATTCACCTTCTTCCAATGACTGTGCCTACTAACTGCACTGAACATGAAATATTTTCGAGACCCCGAGTATTTTATAGAGTTTT
This sequence comes from Hippocampus bargibanti, assembly GCF_051943395.1. Classification (NCBI taxonomy): domain Eukaryota; kingdom Metazoa; phylum Chordata; class Actinopteri; order Syngnathiformes; family Syngnathidae; genus Hippocampus; species Hippocampus bargibanti. Next base: position 3,536,950 of record NC_142751.1, on the reverse strand, counting down.
TGCTGTGGTCACATGTTATAAACTGGTCATCATTTCAATAAAGAGATTCTTGATCCACCGCCAAATTCTTTTCCGTCACCCAAGATCACTGATGAAGATCAATAACGTATAGTAAAGTATTTTTATTCGCGGCGGTTATTGGTCACTATCCTTGCGAATAACGAGGCTAACGAGTAGTCAGTCATGCTTCTAATTTGACCTGAACTTACCTCGAGCTGCTAGCTTTTAAAATGGCACCGAGCTAATCTTAAACCAGGAAACACAGTCCAACTGGTTTTCATCATGACTATGGCTGGGACCGGTTATCAAATGAACCAAAATGCGAATACATTAACATGAAGGAGTAATACATAAAGAGACTCAGAAACAAACAAAAAATAGCAAGGCCTAAAATGCACGTTTTTAAATGGTCGCTTATTGAAATTAGCTTGTTAGCGCATTACATTGTTCAGACTGCTTTAATAAAAACGCACCTCTTCTCTCCGTTAAATTAGAAAAGAATTCCAAACAAAAAAACGTTGTCTATGCATACTGTATCATTTTTATAAGCGTCGGGATGGGTTTGGAGTACGTCGTCTGATTTGTTACGTTAGTACATTAGCTCAATGTTACGTGAGCGAGACAAGTGAGCTAAGCTAACAGCAAAGACGAGCGAGGAACACTCACAGGGTTTTGGGCTGCTCATCGTCCATCCTGTTTCAAACTTGATGGCCAACGCCGAGTTGCAAACGCGGGGCGGAGGACAAGTCCACGACCGACGCGAGCAGCTGCCTGTGACACCGTGTCCGCTCGCGTTTTGTGGCGCAGCACGAAGACGATAATACCGCCAAGACCAGGGGCGGGGGAAGAGTACAAGCTACGAAGCGAACAATGGGGTTGCAGACAAAGATGGCGGATCGTGGAGCTCTCGGCTGCCGAGCAAGGCGCATGCGCGGCACACCGACTACACAGGAACCCGTTAATATAAAATCCATATACGCAGACATCCACATGAGAGGTTTTTAATCAGATTTATCCAGAGAGTAATAAACTTAACATATAAATACGTTAATTTATGTACTCACAGCCCACACATGAAGCGCTTCGTAGCACACCAAGTGACCCGTATGTCGACGTGGCTGTCAATTCAGCACGAGCAACGTTCCAGTGACGAGCGGTGAGGATCATGGCTGGTGAGGCACTGACGTCATCATAGTCAGATTTACAAACATGAACTCTACAGAGTAGTTTACTCACCATTTGATTGGCAACAGTTAACGTATTTTGTTTAAAATTTCATGTCAGCGTTCTTTATATATACAAACTGTAGCATAGAAAAAAATAATTAAAAAAACGTTTTTATCATGTTACCTTTACTTGTAAATGAAGTTCATGCGCCGCTCCTTCCGACGAAAGGCATCAGTAACTTCTTTGTAGAAGCCTTCCTTATCTTTCTTCAGTTTTAAAAGTCTCTCTGTCTCAACGGAGATCACTGCCAGTGAAGAAAGTCGTCCTTGATCAGTCCTGTTCCGACTATGTTTTCAGTGGTGAGAATGACAATCTCGTCTACTTCTCCAGCAACAAATGGGGCTGCACCGATCTTCTTTTTAATGTCATTTCTAATGACATCACCAACTGCTTCAATTAAATCGTTCTGTATTCTGTTTCACAGGCTAGAAAATACAGTGGATGTCCCAAAATGACTCGCTAGCCTGTCATCTTTCTCAGCGAAAGCATGTAATAGTTCAACATAGTTGCCACGATTAGCAGAGCCTTTACTTTCATCATTTCCACGAAATGCCAGCTGTTGTTTGGCAAGGAAGCAGGTGGCATTGATGAGATCTTTTAAAATCTCCCGGTTCTCCTTTACCTTAGCATTGTGGATGCTGATGTTGAGTCTTCGCTCATTTTTGATGAGGCTCCGTTGTAAATTTTTCAGGTCGCAATATCCCATTTGAGTCCAGACATTGTCAAAAGTTGAGAACAGAAGGCAGGAAAAGCAGAAAAGGCGGTTTCTTGCTGGATATCCACACAGCCAACCTTTTCGTGTATACCAGTCCGCCTGAAAAGAGCGAGTATTGTGTCCCGTTGTCTGAAGCAAACCTTTTAGCTCCGGTGTTGGTCTTCCTTTAATTATTACCTCCTGCTTCGATTGAAAGTCCAGTTTAGAAAATTCTTTCAATTTAGATATGTAATCCTCCATTCTGAAAGTGAGGCCAAGCAACACGAAAAAATGACTGCAGGGTTGCACTTTACTTGCTAACTGTTTACTGTAGCTTTCTGTCTCTAATTCTATTATTCTGCAGACGTGGAGTCGGAAGTATCTCTGGAATCATTAGCGCCCCCTATCATGAGGCGGGAGAACTGTTTGCCTCACCTACGCACAGCGTTTTGATAAAAATAAAACAAAATAAACACTGTAGTACAGTGTTTATAATGTACAATGATTCTACATTATACACACCAGCTGAACTGTAGACATTTAGTTCATATACTAAACGTGTTTGAACGCTATAATAGCGATATGCAGAAGGACAGCAATGCGGTCTCACTGCAGAGCAAGCCAGCACAGTAAGCATAGTGATTGCGCAATCCATGTTGAGGCTCAGCCGGCTGCTGCCTCACCGCTCGTCTCTACTTAGTATTTGAACGGTAAATGTGAAAATTCAGCGATTTTGAAAAAAAATCCTAAAACGGTGAAGTTACATGGACAAGAACTTTAAAGTACAAATCACTAAATACATTTAACTGTTTATTTTTTCATTTGATATTTCCATGACAGCTTTCCATGATGACAGGTGAGGCACTGCCTCACCTGCCTCCCCTGACTGCACGTCACTGCAACGTTCCCAACAACGGTAGCGCATGAGCATTTTTAGACGATATTCTGAAATCAAGGACTAAAATAAAACCTGCCATGGGACTACGTTTGCAAATTGACAATAATGCTAAATCCGTTTAATTTACACTGTTTAGCTGAACTGTCCCAATGCAATACCTAAAATGTACGGTAAATGCGACCGGTCCATTGCTTCCCCAATTATCCTCCTTTTGTTAAGTGCGCCTCGACCACAGGGGGTGATACAACACAAAAAGAAGCGCCACAAACGACCGAAAGTTGGCTGCTTTTTTGCAATGGAAAAACATAATATAAATTAATTACAATACAATAGCACATTCATTACACATAAATTAATAATAATACATTTTATTTCAAGCGCCTTTCAAAACACCCAAGGACACTTTACAATAAAAACAATAAAACAAAGCACATAACAATAAAACCATAAGTAAAATGATACATAATAAAATAGCAGATAGAACTATACATTGAAAGCAATTTTAAACAAGTGGGTTTTGAGGTGAGCCTTGATAATAGGGAGGGAGTCAATATTACGGATGTTGGGTGGAAGAGAATTCCAGAGTTTGGGAGCAGAGCGGCTGAAAGCTCTGCATCCCATCGTGGTGAGACGGGCAGAGGGCACATAGAGGTGAAGGGAGGATGAGGATCTGAGGGACCGAGAGGGAACAGAGATTTGAAGCAGGTCAGAAAGATAGGGAGGGGCAAGGTTATGGATGGCTTTGAATGTAAACAGAGGTATTTTGAATTCGATACGATACGATATATTTTGTATAGTTTTAAGGCTTATTTTGTAGAAAATTATGTTTTATGGGAACCTGGGAACGGATTATTGTCATTTTTAATGCTTTCTTATGGGAAATAAATGTTTGGAAGACTAACTTTTTGCCTTACACACACTTTCGGGGAACCAATTAAGTTTGTAAGCTGAGGTATCACTGTAATAGAATTCAAATGATGACCGATCCTTTTTAGGAGCCTCCCCTCATGAAGTCACCCTGCACGGTCTATAAAATACAAGCAAAAGTGTTTGGAAGTGCGATTACACACAAATGTGGTCGCATGAAGAAAAGAAAATAATCCTAGAAAAAAACGTCAAAAAAAAAGATTGTTATAGCCTGTCAATGCCGGTTGGCACACGGTCATCTCAGCAAGCAGTTGCGGTCGGTCACAAGCTTCTCCAGCCTCTTGATCTTGCGCTTGTTCTTGGGCATGGTTTTGTCGTACATGCCGTTCTTCAGCAGGTGTTCCTTGCTGTGGTGCACCTGGGCGCCATGCTCCAGCTGGAAGGTGCACAGGGCCTTCAGTGGCCTCAACAGTACCTGAGGTGAAACACAGGAAGAAAAACAAACAAAATTGTCATTTTGAAAGGCTGAGTTCTGATCTCTTGAAGATTGCCACAGATGGCATCAGGGCATGGAGTGAGAGTTGTCATTTTTGCTTTTTGCTTCACTCATTCGCTGCCATTCCCAAATTTATCCTGGAATTGAAAAGTGTGAATCCTTCCTCGAATTTGTTCGGGTTTTTGTTTTTCTTATGGTGGTGCCAATAAAGCGCTGGTCAGACCTCTGGCTATGTTTTTCCCTGAAATTCTGCACCCTTCCACAAGGGTGCAGCATTTGCCTTTTGTCCATGTCAGCGCTTTGTTACAGCTTTAGCTGTTGTTCAAGTGCTATATCAATCAATATGTATTGTACAGTGATACCTCAGCTTACGAACTTAATTGTTTCCCTGAAGCGGGTACAAGGCAAAAAGTTTGTCTTCCAAACATTTATTTCCCATAAGAAACCATTACAATGAGAATAATCCATTCCCAGATCCCAATAAAACAATTTTCTACGAAATAAGCCTTAAAACTACCCAAAATAGACCTTATTTTATGTATAATAAATCGACTATTGTATTGTCATTGAAGAAATAAACAGTACTGTATAATAAAGTTGTTTTATTCACCTTTGTGATGGTCGTTGATGAAGTTACCTCTTGATGATATCAGAGTGGAGTTGCCGTTCTTTCTCGGCGATAATACCCTCACTCACACTGTCCCCGACTAGCTGCTTTTCGCTAATCCAAATCAACAGAAGTTTTTCCAACCTATTCTATGGCCTGAGAACATTGCTGAGACAGCACAGAAACACCCTTAGCCACACGTAGTAATGGTTGACTTAGCATAGTGGTAGTGGGACAGCTAAGTCACACAAACGCACACCTTGTTCGTGTTTTTCGATGATCTCCTTTATCTGTTTGACCGTCATTTTCTTTTGTGTCCTCTTCGGCTTAGCACTAGTCTGTGGTGGGGTCTTCTTCGCTCCCATAATAGCAAAAGTAATCCACTCGATATCAAACCATGTCTGCACTCAAAAGGGGTCGTGGAAAACTAGTCCGCCAGCCACCGTGGTGCTGTGTGGTTTGGTTCGTTTGCCGAACACTAGTTTGTATGCCAAGATTATATTCTCGCCAATTTAATGTTGGTAAGGCGAAAAGTTTGGGAGCTAAAGCATTCATAAGCTGAGTATTTTGGACAGCCGCCCCAATTTCAAGCTCATAACTCCAGACCCATATTATTTAGGAATTAACTCTTCACCTCTTGGAAAATGTCATTGGACTCCAGTATGGACAGAGCGACGGCAGCGCATTCCAGCGTGGACAAGCAGATGTTGGTGGGCTGCGTGCGGATCACATACTGACTCGAAAGACTTTGGTTCAGCTGCGCCTGATGGACACAAAGGTAACCCACCTTTGATCACGTGGACGGCAAGCAAACAATCATTGACTCATTTCCAGGTGGTCAGCACAGTGTCAATTAACTCATTCATTGCCATCCCCGAATGTATTCGGGAATTGAAAATATGACAAAGCACCATTCCCGAATTTCTTCAGGTTTGTTTTATCTTGCTGGGGTGCAGATAAAGCGCTGGCCATGGCCTCTGGCAATGTTTTTTTCCTTCTACAAGGGGGCAAAAGTTCCTTTTTTTCCATGTTAGTGCTTTGTTACAGCTTCAACTGTTGTTAAAACGCTATATCAATCATTATGGATTGTATTTTGTACAACCGCCCCCATTTCAAGCTCAGATAACTCCAGACCCATATCATTTAGGAATTAACTATTTTTCTGATGAAAGAAGAGAATCTAAGGTTTCTTACGCTGCATTGAATGTTTATAACACCGGCGATAAAGTAAAGTACTGTACAATATCCAGTCGTCTCGTCTGAAGTCGAACAAATCAGGAGGGCGATGGTATGACATCAGCATTTTGTGTGAATATTTCTTGATGTATCTAGCTACATGGCTAGCTATCCCGCTAGCTAGCTATCTATTTGGACAAAAACCTAGGTGTCATCCTTGACAGCACACTATCTTTCCACTCCCATATTAATAACTTAACCCGATCTGCGTACTTCCACCTACGCAATATCAATCGTCTTCGCCCGTCTCTCACCCCTCATACCACTGCTATCCTCGTTCATAGTCTTGTCACCCCCCGGATAGACTATTGCAATTCACTTCTCCTTGGTGTCCCTCAGAAACTTCTCCACAAACTTTAACTCGTCCAGAATTCTTCAGCCCGGATCATCACTAGAACCTCATCCTTTCACCACATCACCCCGTCTTCCAAGAGCTCCAATGGCTCCCAGTCAAATATAGAATCAACTTTAAAATTCTTCTTTATACATTTAAAGCTATCCAGAACCTTGCCCCCCCCCATACCTATCTGACCTTCTTCAAATTTCTATTCGCTCTTGTTTCTTCAGATCCTCTTCCTCCCTCCACCTCTGTGTGCCCCCTCCCTGCCCGTTTCAGCACGATGGGGGACGTGGCTTTCAGCTGCTCTTCCCCCAAACTCTGGAACTCACATCCTCCCAACATTCCTAACATCGATTCTCTTCCCACATTCAAATCCCATCTCAAAACCCACCTATTTAAAATTGCATTTTCTGTGTAGCTCTTTCTCTTGTTTCTATTTAGAATTGTATTTTATTTTTTGTATTCTATTTTGTGATTGTATTTTATTTATTATAGTACCTATGCTTGTCTGTGACTGTAAAGTGTCATTGAGAGCTTTGCAAGGCGCTTAAAATATAATGTATTATTATTATTATTATTATCATCATCTAGCTGGCTGGCTATCTATCTAGCTAGCTATCTATTATCTATATAGCTATCTAGCTGGCTGGCTACCTATCCTTGAGTTTTGAAAGGTGCTTAGAAATTAAATGTATTATTATTATATTAGCTATCTATTGGCTAGCTCGCTAGCTTTCTATCTATTTGCGTTACTTCCGGGTTGAGTGGCAGACAATGAGTTAGAGTGAAGAAAAATGTTTCCTTCTTTTCATTCGACTTGTGTCAGTAGTGTGTTTTTGTAAAGTAGTACTCATTAAGGGCAGGAAATAAGCGTTAAGCTCTATCCAATCAGCATTTGAACGAGGCTACACAACACCATTTGGGGGATAAAGTGGCGGATGTGACTCCACCCACCTGCCTAGGCAGTTGCAGCATGCTGTTTTTCAGGAAAATGTTCTTGGCCTGACTCCAGGTGCCATCGATCAGGATAATATTATGCGTCTTGGTGCCTTCTTCTGGCAACTGGACCAAGTCCTCCAGCTTCTGGGAGTTGGGGCCCGGGTACAGGATCAGAGTCCGGCTGTCCCGGCAAACTTTAGCCAGCTCCGGGTTCCTGTGAGAAATTCAGATCTTTTTCTTGGCGACGCGGCGGCCAAACTGGTTATCATGTCCGTCTCACAGTACAGACGGACAGTTCAAGGCGTACACCGCCCCCCACCCGAGGTCTGCCGGGATAGGTCAGGGGGGTCAAGTGGGTGCTGCTTACTTTGCCTCGTTGAATCGCCTCCCGATGATGACGTTGCACTTTCCTGGGGGTAAACATGCGGCAAGAAGAGGTACTGTGCGAAGAACTCTGCTCTCCTGAAAGAAAGCATGAATTTTACAAACAGGAATTTTATCAAAGCGCCATTGGATGTTGTTAACCAAAACAGCAGCACCTACAGTGCCGGCACACAGAAGCAATCTCTGAGAGTCTAATGATGGCATGAAATGACAGGTAAAAGGCTCACCTCTGCGGGGTGTTGGACGATGTAGAGACATGTGGACACGTCCAGGGGTTGTGTGGGTAGAAAGGGACACAGACACACCTTCTCGGGGCGACTACATGAAGACAAGAGGAAAAATGATTCCACAAATATTGGCATGGGGACGATGATCCGTTTTTTGGTGTATTTACATTTTATTTCTAAGCGCCTTTCAAAACTCCCAATGACACTTTCCAGACACATTGCTTAGCATTAGCTTGGCTTAAGTCAATCTCGTTAAGAAAGTTACATTGTATCCTCATTTTGTGTAATGCTGTAATACTGAGCTGATCTGGCAACCCAGCCACTACGCGACATCACGTGACTTGACAACGATCAAAGCCAGTGTCTATGCGACGATGAGCGCATCAGCTGCTCTCTGTGCTCCGGCAAATAAATATCCTACTTGTATGATCTAAACAAGAGGACCATCTCAACTCTTTATTCTCCCAAATGCATCGCAAAAGCGCTGAAGATCTCAACAGGTTATGGGCAGATGCGTACGCCGAATTGATAAATATGCTTGATGACAAGAGCCTCTCACTAATAATGAGAGATGCGCCTGATGATGGAAGAAAGTCTTTGAAGATATTGAGAGATTATGCCGGGAAAGGAAAACCACGGATAATAAATCTACACCACGCTCATGTCGCTTCAAAAGAGGAACGATGAAAATGTTAGACTATATCATTAAAGCCGAAACCGCCATCACATCACTCCGAAATGCGGGTGAAACTATGGGAGATGGACTACTTGTTGCCATGGTATTAAAAGGACTACCAGCAAGTTTCAAGCCATTTGCAATACATGTGGCGCATTCAAATGATGAAATCAAGTTTGCAGATTTCAAGACTAAACTAAAGAGTTTTGAAGAAACTGAGAAATTGAACACTGAGTCAGGGGACAGTGTGATGAAGACACAGGGTCGGAGTGGACGACACACCAACAAAACCAACACCCATGATCAGCATAGTGATGACACAAGCATAGTGTGTTTCAAGTGTGGGATCAAAGGCCATAAAGCAAGAGAATGTCGACAGAAGACATGGTGCAGTCATTGCAAAAACAAGACACACAAAGATGCAACGTGCAGGCATAAGGACAAGTACAGTCGAGATGACGCGAGGAAAGCGTCAGAAGATGGTGACACCGACAACATGCTCAAGATGAGGGACAACGAGACCAGATCTACGGAGCAGTTGGGTCGCAACATCCGAGAGAGAGGATTGATGGTGGACACGGGAGCCACTTCGCATATCATTACCGACGTGACCATGTTCAAGGATTTCGACAGCACGTTCAGACCGGAAAGACACCGCGTGGAGCTGGCGGACGGCACACAATGCAGCGGAGTCGCACAGAAAAGGGGAGATGCTGAGGTCTCCTTGAGGACAAAGACATAAAGCAACGCTGAAAGACGCTTTATACAATCCTTCATACCCCCAAGACATTTTGTCTGTAAAGAAAGCGACCATCAACTGGGCAACAGTGATATTTAAAGAAGGTAAAAATGCACTGATTACAAAAGGTGGGACAAAATATGATATACATGTGTATGAAAATTGTACTACAGTAAAGTCTCGTTATATCGATATTGGATACAGTAAAGTCCCGTTATATCGATATCGGATATATCGATAGTCCCGGTTATATCGATACTATTTCTATGCACGCACGGAGAAAATTACATGCAAACAGGGTCGGATATATTGATAGTCCCGGTTATATCGATATTTTTTCGGACTCCCTTGAATATCGATATAACGAGACTTTACTGTATATCGATAGTCCCGGTTATATCGATACTATTTCTATGCACGCACAGAGAAAATTACATGCAAACAGGGTCGGATATATCGATAGTCACGGTTATAATCGATATTTTTTCGGACTCCCTTGAATATCGATATAACGAGACTTTACTGTATTTACATATTGAGAAAGAGACACAGATAAATGAAACCGATGAAAGCACATATCATGGCATGAGATTAAGGCCTAAGACTAGTGGTCTTTCAGAAGCGTAATAAGAGAGCCCAAGAGTCATGTATACAAGGCAGGGATGCACGTGAAAGTGCAGTCACAGAGATTAGGCCAAATGAACATATCCTCACACGACAAAGTGACACAAATGATGAACCTGAAAATAGAAGGTATCCTACGAGGGAAAGAAAGAGACCTAGTCACTCTGATGATTTTGTGGTTGAGTACAGTGATAACGATGAGGCACACACCACAGTGGACGACTGTTACAGAGCTGTGTGTGGTGTTCCGCAAACATATGCAGAGGCAATGAGTGTAATGATATTAGCAAATCGTATTTGCATGTTTGACTAGTGATTCCTGGCTATAGACCAAAGGAGCATGCGCACTGCTGCAAGTCAGTCTGATGAGAGCCTACGAGAGCCACACATGTCAATTGCCTTCTCCCTCCAACCAACACAGCCGTCCTAATAAAGAACCTACACTTTATCCAGAAGTTGTATCATTTACAGAACCCGCTTACACAAAGCAACACATGGTGTCAGAATTGGTCTGGAAGACAAGGACGATAAAAGGACTTGGAACGGAAGATTCCACGGAGGAAAGACTTTGAGCACAACCCCCGGCAGAAAATGACAAAAATGGAAGCTTTACATCCACCCACAGCTCTGCAGTTAACAGGTAACGTGGCTGAAAACTGGAAGAGATTTAAGCAACGTTTTGAACTGTATTTGTCTGCAATTGGAGCTGATGAAAGCATCCATGTTTTTGCACATTGTGGGAGAGGGGGCCGTAGAGGTCTACAATAACTTCACATTTGATGCTGAGGATGACAAGATGAAGCTTTCAAAAATAATGAAAAAGTTTGAAGCTTACTGCATTCCGAAACGCAATGTGACGTTTGAAAGGCACATATTCTTCACGTGTACAGACAGTTGGAGAAACGATTGACTAATATGCAAATGAGCCGAGAAACAGATCAAAGACATGTGAGTTCGGTGGATTAACAGAATCACTGATCAAAGACAGAATAGTGTGTGGCATTACAGATAATAAACTGAGAGAAAGGCTACTAAGAGAATCAGATCTGGAAAAAGCCTTAGCACTGTGTATAGCCGCTGAGACTGTTAAATCACAGGCTAAAGAGCTGCTAAATGATTCTAGCTGCAATGTGGATGCAGTGGAAAGAAATGCACACAGATCCAACAACAATAAGACTGCTGATATGAAAGCAAGAGTGGGACAACCCAACAAATATAGGATATTCAAACAAAAATGTTGTACTCGTTGTGGTACGCAACATCCCCCAAAGCAGTGTCCAGCATATGGGAAAATATGTAAAAACGGTGATGAAGCAAATCACTATGCTCGTTGCTGCAGGAACCAAGAAATCAAAGGCAAGGTAGATGCAGTAGATGATCATTATGAAGTGGAGGAACTTTATGTGAATGCTGTAAAAGATGAAAGAGAAGAAAGAGATTGGATCACTACGCTGAAAGAGAACAACATTCATCTAAAATTCAAATTGGATACTGGAGCCAATGTGAATGTCATTTCAGAGACTGATTTCATGAAAATCAGACCGAGACCAAAAATACATTGAGCAAACATGAAAGTAACAGCTTATGCGGGTGCAGTCATACCCATGAAAGGAAAATGCATTGTGAATGTGACACATACAGGCCATAAGCTATCTTTCATCATAGTTCCAAGGGATGTGCAGGGTCTACTGGGATTGTCGGCATGTGAGAGACTACACCTAGTGAAGAGAGTTTTTGTCGTGGACAGACAAAAAGAGACAGTATATGATCAACTGATGGAGCAGTACAAATACGTGTTTCAAGGGTTAGGCTGCCTACCACGAGAACACACAATCAGAGTGGACAAAAGTGTGCCACCAGTCATACATCCGAACAAGCATGTGAGAAAGAAAATTGACATGATCAACACTGCATTGCCAGTTGCAGATGCAAAGATGGAGATTATACAGATGGAAACAAACAAAGATGAGACACTGAAACAATTGAAACAAATCATCAAAAATGGGTGGCCCGAAGTGAAACAAAATTGTTCACCAGACGCAGCAGAATATTGGAACTACAGGATGGAGTTATCTGTAGTGGATGACATCATATACAAAGGCAGGAAGATTGTCATTCCAAAGACTTTGGAGAACAGTAAGATTGTCATTCCAAAGACTTTGAGAAGTGAAATGCTCAAAAAGATCCATGAAGGACATCTTGGAATTGAAAAGTGCAAGAAAGAAGCACGACAACTGATGTTCTGGCCAGGAATGAATCAAGACATCACAGATCAAGTGTCGAGATGTACAATTTGCCTCAAATATCAAGCAAATCAACCGGCAGAACCACTACACCCACACCAAGCACCAGAAAGACCATACCAGAAGGTGGGTGCTGACCTGTTTTCGTGACAAGGTAAAGATTATCTTTTGGTCACAGACTACTACTCCCTGTATCCAGAGGTTTGCAGACTTCAAGCTACAACAGCAGAAGCAGTGATAACATTTTCTGATAACGGTCCACAATTCGCCAATGAGAAGTTCAGAAAATTTGCCAAGGAGTAGGACTTTAAATACATAACCTCAAATCCACATCATCCACAATCCAATGGATTAGTGGAAAGTTCTGTCAAGACTGTGAAAGGCTGATGTACAAGGCAAGAGACAGCGGAACGGATTTCGACCAGAGCTTGCTGGTGTATCGCACAACGCCGCTCGAGTGTGGTATGTCCCTGGCCCAGCTACTCATGGGACGTGTGCTGAGATCCAACTTACCCATCTCGGAAAACCTGCTAAAGACAAAGGAAGGGGAGAAAGTGAGGAAGATCAAAGAACAACAGAAACAAAAACAGAAGTTCTACCATGACAGAGGACCAAGTAAGGTACAAAGACAAAACAGACACATAGTCACAGAAAGGGACTGTTGAAGAAAGAGATTGGATCACTACGCTGAAAGAGAACAACATTCATCTAAAATTCAAATTGGATACTGGAGCCAATGTGAATGTCATTCAGAGACTGATTTCATGAAAATCAGACCGAGACCAAAAATACATTGAGCAAACATGAAAGTAAGCTCTGCAGTTAACAGACGAGAGCCACACATGTCAATTGCCTTCTCCCTCCAACCAACACAGCCGTCCTAATAAAGAACCTCAACTCTATCCAGAAGTTGTATCATTTACCGAACCCGCTTACGCAAAGCAACACAATGAGATCAAATTATCCTCAAGAATGGGCAAAAGCCATGAATGAGAAAATTCAGTCATTAAATGACAACAATACATTCACTGTAACAACCCTACCTGCGGGCAAGAAAACAGTGGGGGGTAAATGGGTATATGCTATCAAACGTGATGTTGATGTCAGAGACCAATATAAAGCACGCTTTGTAGCAAAGGGCAATAGCCAGGTGAAAAACAGACTATGGAAAGACGTTTTCACCAACAGCCAATCAAACAGCTATAAGAGTAGGGCTTCAAAAATCAGCTCTGGAAAATGGAGAAAAGGATGATGGTCTAGTTTACAAACTAGAAAAATCACTTTACCATCTCAAACAATCTGACCGAAACGGGAACAAGGTTTTACATGATAATTTAACTGATGAGTACAAGCAAAACCTAGCTGATTATTGTATTTATACCAAAGAGTCAAGAAGTGACAAGGTGATCAAAATCATATGGGAAGGTGATTTCATTATTGATGACTACCAATACGCAAAAAAAAAAAACCATTGTATTTGAGAGTTTACACCCATTGTTTTTGGAAGCTGAAATGTGTAAGACAGAGGTCACATTGGTCTATTTATTTTGGTTTACATTACAGCAAACTGAGTATAAGTGGGGGTGTTAAGAACGTTACATTGTATCCTCATTTTGTGTAATACTGTAATACTGAGCTGATCTGGCAACCCAGCCACTACGCGACATCACGTGACTTGACAACGATCAAAGCCAGGGTCTATGTGAGTGACTTCTCGTACGACGATGAGCGCAGCAGCTGCTCTCTGTGCTCGGGCAAATAAATATCATACTTGTATGATCTAAACAGGAGGACCATCTCGACTATATTCTCCCAAATGCATCACGAACGCGCTGAAGATCTCAACACTCGTCCTTTTGCTCACCGGCACCGTAAACACGTCGGTCTTCGCTCGCTAAGCTCGACCGGCAGAGCCGCCAGGTCGCCGAACGCGTCGTCCAAGCCGTCGTCGTCACTCCAAGTGTCCGGGGGCTCATCGTCGTCGTCGTCCCCCCAGTCTTTGGCGCTGCGACTTGGTGGGCTCGGGGAGGCATGCTCCATCGCTAGCAACTAGCTAGGAGCGCGAGCTCGGTGCCCAGCTCGCCACCGCCAATCCCCTACCGTGGGTTGTTGACTTGGAGCGAATGCAGGAGAAGGTTCGGGTTATTTCGTCAATTATCTTGGTCAATTTTGGAGTTGGAAAGCCTTTTGGGAGAGTTTTTTTTAACTGCACGTGCACACGCATTTGTACAGCATAATATTCTGACACGTTGCACTGGAGTCTTACCTTACTCATTTCATTATCATCGTGGACTTAAGGTTTAACTCTCCACGACGTTATGAAGTAATTGATGGGGTCACGTCACCAGGGTCTCTCCGTCCTTGTCCTGCAAATGTTTTCAATGGTTCTGTTTATAGTCAAGTCAGCAGTACGAATTTAAGAACGTTCTGTTTCCGGAGCTAGAAACCGACCTTTCAAAGTAAATAAGCGTATCGGAAAATAATGAAGCCAAGTGGAGTTCTGTGTTATTTTTCAGCGCTTTTCTTCATGTTCATTTTTTTCCAAGCCAAAATCGCCTTACTATACAAATACATGGTAGGAAAAAAACGGCCATGTGTAGTAAGGCGTTTTTGACGCGAAAAAAACAACCATGTATAGCAGGGGTCCCCAAACCTTTTCCTGTGAGGGCCACATAACTTTTCCCTTCTGTGATGGGGGGGCCGGTGTCAGTTTGTAACAGAAAAAGTGTGACGATGGTAGGGGAGCTTAAAAATTGTTTTCCAGAAAGCCACACATAACCAAATAACCTTCTCTGAGTTCTTAACAGAAAAAAAATCAGGAAATAAATAACACTATTTATAAAATAAACAATAACTAAATAACTCTCTGGGTTCTTCATAGAAAAACAGGAAATAAATAACACTACTGTAAAGTCTCATTCTATCGATATTTTTGGGAGTCAGAAAAAATGTCGATATAACCGTACTATCGATATGTCCGATCCTGTGCCGTACTGCATGATGCGGGGGTAACAAATGGGGGATCTTTGATATGGCATGTAATTTTCTCATTGGGTTCATGGATTGCGTATCTAGCATGCTTTTGTACTGTAGTGAAGTAAAAAATAAACTTATGCATTAAATAAAAACGTCATTTATTATTTTTATAACACACTCTTGCAATCGTAACTCTGAGTATCACTCGACATTGTTGACATTGTACACACGAGAGAAACCACGAACGCCAGCATGTACAAACATATGAAAAACAGTGATTATTGCAAGCGATGAAGATATCTGAATACAATACAATTAAATACATGGATGGAAAACGAAAACTGCAACGTTTACATTACTTACGTTGATGAAGTAGCAGCACATGGACCTATTCCGCGATGAAGGAGTTGCTTGTTGGATTGTCCCCCACAGCCACGATTGCCTTGTACGTTGTTCGGATATCACAATTCGTTTTCCCATGGTTGAAATTGGTGTCAAACAACTATATACTGTATGAGAAGACTACAGTATTGTGACGTTCTCATCCTCTTTGATCCTGGTCTGAAGTCCAACACTTCATATGCCGTCTTTATTTTATCCTTACTCTTCAACCACGTTGATAAAGTATTTTGCGGCATGTCAACTTCTTTTGCAATGGAGGATTTGCTCCTTGTTGGATTCTCCTCAACAGCCACGATTGTCTTGTACAGTATATTTCGTTCCGAGGTCACAATTCTTTCGTTTCGCCACGGTTGAAAATGGTTGAAAATGGTAGAAAATGGCGTCTGCTGGTCACGTGACAAAGTCACGTGAGCAGCTTCCGCGTTCGGTGCAACTGATACAGATTTTGATCACGGTGGTACTGTATAGAAACCCCTAAGCAAATATCAATTCACCTTAAACTGCTTTTGGGTCGATAGACATAGCAAAATGGCCGACGGGAGATGAAAAAGAGCACAGTCGTAACCGGATTAGCATAATAACCATGTGTCGTACTAAACGGAACTAATTATACATAAAAAGACTAGAACATTTCTGGGAAATGAAAATAGTATCGTAAAAAAACATGGAACATTAAAGGACAACTGACGTCTCCGGGTCGCGGGGGTTGCTGGACAAGTGTCTTCGGGCACGAGGCGGGGGACACCCTGTTGGTTGCCATAATTTGTAAAATGGCTTCAAATGACTTCTACTGAGCGTATTTTACAAATATTCCACCGCATGTGGCTATATTTTACGTTTTAAGACTCGCGCTGAATATTCAGGAAGTCTTGTTTTCGAGTTGGTGACGAGTCCGTACGTGACGTCACTAAAGGGCCGCCCTTTGACCGTAAAAAAGACGCATTGTAGCGGTCCTTCCATCACGTCAATGTATTTTGCTGTACTTGTTTGGTCTGGGGACCTCGTGTTGCACCCAAAAGCCGCCAGAAGGCCAGAAGAGGGCGGCCAAGCACCATATAAGGAATTTATCAGCCTGTGGAAGCGGAGGTGGCCACTGGAGGTCGCCATTTTGTGCCTCTTTTTTTTGGGTGAGAGATTTTCCCCCAATGTTGCCTCAAAATGGCACATATAATTCTTTAATCGATTGCAAACATGTATGCTTTTCTCTTCAGAACTATTTGAATCATATTCATAACTGGATGTGTAACAAGAAAGCATATTCTCCGAAACTGAAGCCATTGTTTTGATTCACAAGCAATGCAAGACATCTTGGCGTGACGTCACGAACTGGGGGCGGGACTTTCTGAAAATGCCCAATTCACAGCTCAATTTTTTGCAGATTTTGGAAAATTTAAGTCATTTTTATTGGTGTTTTGCAATTGACTAAAAATATCATACTGCGTGTTTTGGGTATTATAGATGCTATAAAACGTTTTTTTCTGGTGTCAGTTAAAAAACAAAAAGTGATGTTGGTTGTCCTTTAACTTTCTGTTGTACCATGCACAATCTTAGCAGATAAAAGTTCAGCTCAGTTGTCAGAGCAGAATCTCTCTGACACATATGAGCAGTCTCTTAAAGGACAACCGACGTCTCCGGACAAGTTGTGTCCATAATTTGTAAAATGGCTTCAAATGACTTCTACTGAGCGTATTTTACAACGATTCCACCGCATATAGCTATATTTTACATTTTAAGACTCACACTGAATATTCAGGAAGTCTTGTTTTTGAGTTGGTGACGAGTCCGTACGTGACGTCACTAAAGGACCGTAAAAAAGACGCATTCTAGCGGTCCTTCCATCATGTCAATGTATTTTGCTGTACTTGTGTTGTCTGGAGACCTCGTGTTGCACCCAAAAGCCGCCAGAAGGCCAGAAGAGGGCGTCCAAGCGCCATATAAGGATTTTTTCAGCCTGTGGAAACGGAGGGGGCCACAGCAGGTCGCCATTTTGTGCCTCTTTTTTTGGGTGAGAGATTTTTCCACAATGTTGCCTCAAAATGGCACAAATAAATTCTTTAATCGATTGCAAACATGTATGCTTTCCTCTTCAGAACTATTTGAATCATATTCATAACTGGATGTGTAACAAGAAAGCATATTCTCCGAATCTGAAACCATTGTTTTGATTCACAAGCAATGCAAGACGTCTTCCATTCTTCGTGATGTCACGAACTGACTTTCTGAAAAGGCCCAATTAGCAGCTCGATGCAGATTTGCAGATTTTGGACACTTTAAGTCATTTTTATTGGTGTTTTGCATTTGACTAAAAATATACTGCATGTTTTGGGTATTTTAGATGCTATAAAACGTTTTTCTGGTGTCAGTTAAAAAACAAAAAAGTGACGTCGGTTGTCCTTTAAAGTTCTTGTGTTCCTTCCTTATAATCCTTTTGTAGGTTCCATTAGGCTTTTGTAGACACCGCTGTTTGCAGCTCTCTCATCAACTTCCCTGTGAAAACCACAAAGGAAGCAGGTTGAGAAAGTGAACTCAGTGATACAGCACCTACACAGCACAATACATTTCACTACCAGTATAATAATAATACATTTTATTTCAAGCGCCTTTCAAAACACCCAAGGACACTTCACAATAAAAACAATAAAACAAAGCACATAACAATAAACCATAAGTAAAATGATACATATAGCTGTAAAGATGGATTTTATCCCAGTAGATTTTATTATGATTATATTTGTTTATGCTCAGAATGACTCATTCAAGTCAGAAAAGTGAGCTTACCTATGTATGTTCATCAGTGTGAACTGTGGGTCTGCATCTGGCTGGTGAGAAGTTAATTATCAGGTTCCATTCTAGTTACAGCCAGTCTCAAGCACTGATGCAAATGTTCTTCTGTCAATCTTGATCTCATCGGAGATTTCAGCAGTTTCATGCGAGAAAAGCTTTTCTCGCAGATATACGTGCTGCCAAAAACTGTGGACATTTTTATTGCGTGTTTTTTGATGTTTGGATATATGTCCTTTGGGAGGGCGGCATAGAAGTCAATGAGACTGTTGGGCTTGAATGCGTCTTTCAGACCATCACAGTTTTGTAACTCAGGTCACACTTCTCCACGGTTTGGTACACTTGGTCAAAAATATCCTCTCCCGTTGTAGTCCCTTAGAGACTTTGGAGGGCTGCCAGCTCCTCGCATATCGCAAAGTTTGCGCTAACTCCACGAATAAAAATGAGCAGTTGCGCTGTGTCTTGCACGTCCGTGCTCTCATCCTGTGCTAATGAAAAAAAGTCAAATTCTTTCGTCTTCTGCTGCAGCTGGGCATATACATTCATCCCGATTTCTTCACTGTTACTGGTGATTGTACTCGCCGACAGACCTACGGCATTATATGCATCTTTCTTCTCGGGACGCAACTCCTCCGCGACAGCATCCATACATTTCTGAACAAATTCTCCGTCCGTGAAAGGCTTACCGCTGCTTGCTATCAGCTTAGCAACCCGAAAGCTGGCCCGAACGGATGCCTTCTTCAGCTGAGCTTGGCGTACAAATGTATTCTGCTGAGATAGTAGTCCACTTTTCGCTTTGAGTTTGTCTGCTCGTATTTGGCCTTGCAAGCTATCGTACTTGTCTTTGTGACGGGATTCATAGTGTCGGCGAAGATTGTATTCTTTGAATACCGCCACCGCCTCTTGACAGATGAGACAAACAGCCTTTTCTTTGCATTGAACATAAAAATAATCGTTTGTCCACTTCAGGTTAAATAGCCTGCATTCTGAATCAATTTTTCTTTTACCTAACCTTTTAGCCATTATTCTGTTCACTCTTTGACAGGAAGGTTTACAAGAGAAAACGGGTCTGGGACCAAATAGAGCGCCAAACTGAGCGCACCTGAATGTGTCACGTCACTCGAGGCTCGAGGGCTGGGCTCGAGTGACGAAAGGACAGCGGGGAGTGTGGATCCAAAATACACGGCGAGACAGATACTCTGATACAAAAGTCTTTACTGAGGCACGCATGAAAAAATAACAAACAGGGAAGAGTGGAGCAAGATTACTAAAAGACAGCTGACCTGGCAACACGGAAGTGGAAAAGGCAATGTCCAAAAATACTCCGACAGAGACGGTAGTGAGCGGCAGACAGATATAGGCAGAAGGCACAATCAGTGAATGACAATCAGCTGTGGGAACCCAGGTGAATGATGATTGGAGGGGCCGTCTCCCAAGAATGTCGGAGGAGGTGACAGGAGGGGCGGGGCGCGCCCCGGATGGCAACGAGATGTGACAGTGCCCCCCCCTCAAGGGACGCCTCTCGGCGGCCCCCCAGGTTTGGATGGGTGAGCCGCATGGAACGCCCGGGTGAGGGATGGGTCGAGGATCCAGGAACGTGGGACCCATTGACGTTCCTCAGGTCCATAGCCCTCCCAGTCGACCAGGTACTGCACTCCTCTGCCCCTGCGCCTGGAGTCTAGTATCTCCCGCACGGTGTAGACTGGTCCGTCGTCCAATATCCGGGGGGAGGTGGGGGGGGGGGCGGGCGTGGGGGCTAAGGGGCTGGTCTCCACTGGCTTGAGGAGGGAAACATGAAAAACGGGGTGGATCCTCATGGTGGGTGGCAGCCGGAGCCTCACCGAGACTGGGCTGAGGATGGCCTCGATGGGGAAGGGACCCGTGAAGCGTGGGCCCAGCTTGGCTGAAGACCCTGTCAGCCTAAGGTCCCTCGTCGACAGCCACACCTCCTGCCCGACCTGGTAGTTGGGTGCCTGTCTCCGGTGACGGTCCGCCACCCGCTGGTTCCGGGATGCGGTGCGTGTCAGGGCGTCCCTGGTCTCCTTCCAGACTCGGTGGGCCCGTCTGAGGTGATGTTCAATAGACGGGACCTCCACCTGGCCCTCCTGAGTGGGAAACAAGGGCGGCTGATAGCCACAGGCGGACATAAATGGGGACCGACCTGTGGCTGCGGAGACCAGGGAGTTGTGGGCGTACTCCACCCAGGGTAGGTGCAGGGCCCACGACGCCGGGTTGTGGAGGCACACGCACCGGAGGGCCGCCTCCAGGTCCTGGTTCTTCCTCTCCGTCTGTCCGTTGGTCTGGGGATGGTATCCAGACGACAGGCTCGCCGATGCCCCTAGGGACCGACAGAAACGTTTCCATACCTTGGACACGAACTGCGGTCCCCGGTCCGACACGATGTCCGTCGGAATCCCGTGGAGACGGACGACGTGGTTAACCAGGAGTTGAGCCGTCTCGATGGCGGACGGCAACCTGGTTAACGGGACGAAGTGGGCCGACTTGGAGAATCGGTCCACAACAGTAAGGACGACCGTCTTGCCACGGGAGGGGGGGAGGCCTGTCACGAAGTCGACGGAGATGTGGGACCAGGGTCTAGACGGTACCGGTAGCGGCCGGAGGAGTCCTGCCGGGGGCTGATGGGAGGCTTTCCCACAGGCACAGGTCGGGCAGGCCTTCACGAAGAGGGTGATGTCCCTCCGGAACCCCGGCCACCAGAATCGTTGGGCGATGAGTTGGATCGTCCTGTTGACCCCCGGGTGACAGGCAATCCTGGAGGTGTGCCCCCAGACGAGCACCTCCGTGCGAAGAGTGGGGGGGACGAACAGGCGATCCTTCGGACAGCCCCTGGGGATGGGGGTCGTCCCCTGGGCTTGCTGGACTTTTCTCTCAACCTCCCACCTCAGGGCACCCACTATGCGCTGGGCCGGCAGAATGTTGGTGGTGGTGGTGGTCTCCTCCTTTTCTGCCGGCTCATGGATGCGGGATAGGGCATCGGGCTTGGTGTTCTGTGACCCTGGGCAGTAGGTGAGAGAAAAGTTAAAACGGGTGAGGAAGAGTGACCATCGGGCCTGACGGGAGTTCAGTCTCTTGGCCGACCGGATGGCCGCCAGGTTCTTATGGTCAGTGAAGACGGTGAAGGGGTGTTTCGCTCCCTCAAGCCAGTGTCTCCATTCCTGCAGGGCCAGGACGACCGCCAGCAGTTCCCGGTTGCCGACGTCGTAGTTGGCCTCAGCGGGGCTGAGCCGGCGGGAGAAGAAGGCGCATGGGCGTAGCTTCTGGTCTGTGGGAGAGCGCTGGGAAAGGACGGCCCCTACTCCGGACTCGGATGCGTCAACCTCGACCGTGAACGGGAGATCCGGGTCGGGATGACGCAGAACAGGGGGATTGGTGAAGGCTAGACGGAGGCGATTGAATGCCCCCTCAGCATCGGGCGTCCACCTGAAGGGAATCTTGGTGGACGTGAGGTTAGTGAGGGGGAGTGCCTTCTGACTATACCCGCGTATGAAGCGGCGGTAGAAGTTGGCAAACCCCAAAAATCGCTGAAGCTGTTTCCGCGTCTTTGGGATCGGCCATTCCACCACCGCTTTGGTTTTAGTGGGGTCGGCCCTGAGCTGCCCCCGCTCCACGATGAACCCTAGGAAGGACAGAGAGCGGACATGGAACTCACACTTCTCTGCCTTCACATAGAGCCGGTTTTGCAGGAGCCGCGCCAGGACCCGTCGGACGTGTTGCCGGTGCTCCTCTGCGGAACGAGAAAAAATGAGGATATCGTCAAGATAAACAAAAACAAAAACATTGAGGAAGTCCCTGAGCACATCATTGATCAAATTTTGGAAGACGGCGGGCGCGTTCGTGAGTCCGAACGGCATCACCAGATATTCAAAATGTCCTAACGGTGTCTTAAATGCAGTTTTCCATTCATCCCCCTCCCGGATGCGGACCAAGTGGTACGCGCTACGGAGGTCTAATTTGGAAAAAATGGTTGCTGATTGAAGGGGCGTGAAGGCTGAGTCCATGAGGGGGAGGGGGTATTTGTTACGGATGGTGATGTCGTTCAGACTCCGATAATCGACACACGGACGCAGGGTTCCGTCCTTCTTGTCAATGAAGAAGAACCCTGCGCCCAGCGGAGACCGAGACGGCCGAATGAGTCCCGCCGCGAGGGAGGAGTCTATGTAAGTGCTCAGGGCTTCCCGTTCCGGTTGTGAGATGTGGAAAAGTCTGGAGTCCGGTAATGGAGCCCCTGGCTGCAAGTCAATAGCACAGTCATACGGTCGGTGGGGCGGCAGGGATAGGGCGTTGTCCTTGCTGAACACCTCCCGCAGGTCGTGGTAGCAGTGTGGCACGCCCTTGAGGCAGATGGCCTCAGGCGGTCCACCGCGGGAGGCGTCTCGCCCTGCCGTAGCCGACCGTAGGCAGTTGGCGTAGCAGTAGGGGCTCCAGCCCTGAATGGTGGGACCCTCCCAGGAGATTGACGGGTCGTGGGTATTGAGCCAGGGGAGACCCAATACCAACGGCGCATTCCGGGAGGGCATAACAAAAAATTGGCGGTGCTCGACGTGGTTCCCCGCGACCCGGAGTTTGAGCGGGGCCGTGAGGTGGGTGACTCGGGCTAACAGTCTGCCGTCCAGGTCGACCATCTCCTTTGGGGGGTGGAGATCGATCAGCTGGCAGCCCAACGAGTCCGCCAGCTGGGGGTCTATGATGCACCCTTCGGCCCCCGAGTCCACTAGGGCCCGCACGGTTTGGGAGCTGGACGGGCCGATTAATTCGCTGTCCAGCTCCAACCGCGTAACTGGTGTCGTGGATTTGACCTCCAGAGGTCGCTGTGGTCGCCGTCTAGTCGGGGATTTGCGCGGACCTGAGGTCTTTGCCTGGGGGCCTTGGGTGCGACGAGCCCCGGGGGTAGGGCGATCGTTTCCCCCCCCTATGATCATGGGTTCGGGGGATCCCTCCAGGCGCCGCACACGCTCGCTGCCGGGTGTGGGAGATCTGGACCGGCTGCGTGGCTGTCTGGGCCGTTGGCCGCGCTGCTCCCTCTGTCGCTCCCGAAGGCGGTGATCCAGGCCGATGACTATGGCGACCAGGTCGTCGAAGGTGGTGCCCGCGTCGCGGGTAGCCAACTCGTCCTTGAGGTCGGTGTTCAATCCGCGACGAAACACCCCCCTCAACGCTCGGTCGCCGTAGCCGCTGCCAGCGGCCCGGATGCGGAAGTCGACGGAGTATTCCGCGGCTGAACGGGCCCCTTGGACGCAGTCCAGTAGTCTCCCCTCCGCTTCGGACTCCGTCACCGGATGATGGAAAACCCGGCGTAACTCGGCGACGAAGTCCGGGTACGAGGTGCGCAGCTCCGGTCGGGATTCTCGGATGGCCAGCACCCACGTCTCGGCTTCTCCCGTGAGCAGGCTGGTGATGAAGGCTACCTTCGCCTCATCGCTAACGCAGGCGTATGGATGTTGCTCAAACACGAGCGTGCACTGCATTAAAAACTGAGCGCAGCGCCCGGTTTCGCCTGCGTAGCGGGAGGGAAGAGGAAATTGGGGAGCATGCCTACTCACGGGCGGGGAAGACTTGGCCGTGAGAGCGGAAATGCGTGCCTCCGCCGCCTCGAAGCGTTGAGCCAGCCTGGTGGTAATTTGGCTGATTTCCGCGATGGCTCGGGCCAGCTGGCTCGAACGCTCCGCTTGCTCGGTGAGGGCGGCGAGATATCTGTCTTCGCCGGCGGGATCCATAGGTGGTCGGAATATTATGTCACGTCACTCGAGGCTCGAGGGCTGGGCTCGAGTGACGAAAGGACAGCGGGGAGTGTGGATCCAAAATACACGGCGAGACAGATACTCTGATACAAAAGTCTTTACTGAGGCACGCATGAAAAAATAACAAACAGGGAAGAGTGGAGCAAGATTACTAAAAGACAGCTGACCTGGCAACACGGAAGTGGAAAAGGCAATGTCCAAAAATACTCCGACAGAGACGGTAGTGAGCGGCAGACAGATATAGGCAGAAGGCACAATCAGTGAATGACAATCAGCTGTGGGAACCCAGGTGAATGATGATTGGAGGGGCCGTCTCCCAAGAATGTCGGAGGAGGTGACAGGAGGGGCGGGGCGCGCCCCGGATGGCAACGAGATGTGACAGAATGTACCACCAGACTCCCCTCCAATCCTCATATGTCACTTACTTGTGTCGTGTCGCATTGTGACCGACTCCTTTAGCGTTCTATTGTGAGCAGGCGTGTTTGTATTATTCAATCATGATTATAAAGAACATACATTGATTAAAATAGAAACAGATAATGATCAAAAACCGACCTTTGACTTGTCAAAGGATTTTTTATTTTTCTGGAGGTCAAATAGGAAAAAAACCTAATAGCATTTCTGATATTGTTCAGGGGGCCGGGACAAATGTGCTGACGGGCCGGATACGGCCCGCGGGCCATAGTTTGGTGACCACTGATGTATATTAAGGCAATTTAGCCGAAAAAAATGACAATGTATAGTAAGCCGTTTTTAGACGAAAAAACGACCATGGATATATAGTAAGGCGTTTTCATCTGAAAAACAAGACCATGTATAGGAAGGCGTTTTTAGCCCATGAAAACCACCATTTAAAGGACAACCGACATCACTTTTTTGTTTCCTAACTGACATCTGAAAAACGTTTTATAGCATCTAAAACAGTGACGTGCAGTCAGGGGAGGCAGGTGAGGCAGTGCCTCACCTGTCATCATGGATACCTGTCATGGAAATATCAAATGAAAAAATAAATTAGTTATATGTATTTAGTGATTTGTACTTTAAAGTTCTTGTCCATTTAACTTCACCGTTTTTGGATTTTTTTTCAAAATCGCTGAATTTTCACATTTAAGGTTCAAATAGTAAGTAGAGACGAGCGGTGAGGCAGCAGCCGGCTGAGCCTCAACATGGATTGCGCAATGACTATGCTAACTGTGCTGGCTTGCTCTGCAGTGAGACCGCATTGCTGTCCTTCTGCATATCGCTATTAAAGCGTTCAAACACGTTTAGTATATGAACTAAATTTCTACAGTTTAGCTGGTGTATATAATGTACAGTCACTTTACATTATAAACACTGTACTACAGTGTTTTTTGTTTTATTTTTATCAAAACTCTGTGCGTAGGTGAGGCACACAGTTCTCCCGCGTCATGACAGGGGGCGCTTGTGATTCCAGAGATACTTGCGACTCCACGGCTGCAGAATAATAGAATTAGGGACAGCAAGCTACAGTAAACATTTAGCAAGTAAAGTGCAACCCTCCAGTCATTTTTTTCATGCTGCTTGGCCTGATTTTCAGAATGGAGGATTACATATCTAAATTGAAAGAATTTTCTAAACTGGACTTTCAATCGAAGTAGGAGATAATAATGAAAGGAAGACCAACACCGGAGCTAAAAGGTTTGCTTCAGACAACGGGACAGAATACTCGCTCTTTACAGACGGACTGGTACACACGAAAAGGCTGGCTGTGTGGATGTCCAGGAAGAAACCGCCTTTTCTGCTTTTTCTACCTCCTGTTCTAAACTTATGATAATGTCTGGACCCAAATGGGATATTGCGACCTAAAAAATGTACAACGGAGCCTCATCAAACATGAGCGGTCGACCGCGCATATCCAAAGTCAAATCGTTCAAAGTCAAATCAGCCCGTTTTCACAGGCTGATTAATTCCTTTCACGTAGCTTTGTCGCCCTCTTCTGCCTCTTTTTGGTGCAACATCAAGTTTTCAGACCAAACAAGTACAGCAAAATGCATTGACGTGATGGAAGGACTGCTACAATGTGTCCTTTTTTCGGTCAGGGGCGTTCCTTCAGTGACGTAGGGTGAGGACTCGTCACCAACTCAAAAACAAGACTTCCGAATATTCAACGCGAGTCTTAAAACGTAAAATATAGCTATATGCGGTGGAATATTTGTAAAATACGCTCAGTAAAAGTCATTTGAAGCCATTTTACAAATTATGGACACAACTTGTTCGGAGACATCGGTTGTCCTTTAAGGCATTTTTAGCCGAAAAAATGACCATGTATAGTAAAGTGTTCTTATGCTAAAAAATCGACCATGTTTATAGTAAGGAATTTTTGACCCGAAAGGAACGACCATGCAGAGTAAAGCGTTTGGGCCCGAAAAAAAAAACGACCATGTACAGTAAGGCGGTTTTCTTCTTCTTTTCCTTTCGGTTTTTCGCTTAGAAGGGTTGCCACAGCGAAACAGTGTCCTCCATCTTCAGAGGTTTGATTCGCATGTTTGTTTTGGTGAAGCTTTTACGTCGGATGCCCTTCATGACACAACCCTCTGTATTTTTGCTTGGGACCGGCACAAGAAGACTTATGTCCCTTTGTGGCTGCAGAAGAAGCAACTCGTTCAGGAAAAGGCTCCCAAACACAAAATAGTCAGGCGGTTTTACCGCGAACAAAACGACCATGTATAGTAATGCTTTTTTATTAGAAAAAAACGACCATGTATAGAAAAGCTTTTTTAGCCGAAAAAAATGACCATGTATAGTACAATTCCAATTACCCACCCCCAAAAAAGAATCAATCAAAACTGATGAGTCGCAAAGGCCCTCAGAAAATGAATTGAGAGGAAATATCAGCGAAATATGTATTTTTCCACATACTGTATCATGAATTGTTCAGAACCCTGCGGGGCCAACAAATTTGTGGCACACGAGGGTCCGCCCGTCCAAGGGAGGGAGCATATGTTTGGGTGACGCCCCCCCACCCCAACCGCAGGCTACACACTGGGCAACACTCGGCCCACTTTATGTGCCAATTACCTTCGTGTGAATTATTTGGGCTGACAAACTGGAGCCGGCGTGCACGTGCGTTTGAGAGAGGGTGATTTAGGGGGTTTGGTCAGGAAAACGGGGGCGTCCGCCTCACTCGGAATCGGAGAGCGTTCCAGTCTGATGCCGGGCGAGCGGGCGCGCACAACTTCGCAGTTTGCGCTGAGATTACGGATGGCAACCAAGGTACTATGGGGGGTAGCTTTATTCTTTTTTTTATTATTTTTGGCCCCTCAACCCATCCAAAAGCGCAAATATTTGTTGAGTGCCATGTGTTTCAGAACCCCACGCTGACACCGGCAAGGCAGACGGCGGCTGAGGCGGCGGGATTAGAAGAAGGTCCCTTCGCAGACGGCAAACAAGTGAGCCTTTCACAATGTCACTCAATCGATGGTTTTGGCCATCCGTACACTCGCTACGCCCACTTTCCATCTAGGCGGCCGCGGAGGAAGCCGCTGTCTCCTTGCAGCCCCGGGGGCGGGTTGCCTCATCCACGGGGGGTGCCGGCGAGCTGCTCCAAAGGCAGGAAGAGTTGGAAAAAAAGGCGTCCGAGCTGGACCGGCGTGAGAGGGAGATGCGCTCGCTCAGCGCTTCTGGAGGTCCGTCCCTGTCGCCACCTTGTGACTTTTTCCGCGAAGAGGTTTTAGCCTGACCCTGCCAACCGTAGGCGAGGGAGGTGTCCGTGCCGGCATCAACGAAACGGTTGACAAAAAATAAGGGTGTCAAAGTCATTTTTTTGCCGCGGGCCACATTGTAGTGACGGTTTCCTTCCTTTGGGGAAACCATAATAATGTTTAATCCCCCCCACTCCCATATATTACATATAGCACGCACAACAAATTAATAACTAGTTTTCAAATTTCAAGTAAAAAATAGTGACTGTTATTGTGGTTGTCATGGGACAATTTGAAATTATGGTTGGTACTTTAGCAAGCATTATGGAATTTCCCAAGTTGAATTTGTTTTAGTGGGCCGAATAAAATGATGTGACGGGCCAGATTTGGCCCACGGGCCTTAACTTGGACAATAGTGACCTAAAATGACCAAACCATCCTACACGACACGGCTGAACCACTTTTTTCTGCACACACTTTTTTCTTGGAAGCTGTCCAACCTTGATGAAAAAGGAGTGGACTCATGTTCCGCTTTGGAAGCTTGGTTGTAGTCTTTTTCTTCATCTCCCCCACAGGAAGGAGAAACAACTGGCCCCCGCTGCCAGAAAAGTTCCTGGTGGGCCCGTGTTTCTATCACGACATCACGGTGGACGTGCCCGTGGAGTACCAGAAGACGGTCAAGATTATGTACTACCTGTGGATGTGTGCGTTCTTGTTTTGTTTTTTTTTGCACGAGTATGAATGTTCATCGCCGGTTTCCCCTCGTTTATTGTCCGTCCGCCCATTTTTGGTCCGCTTCCCTCGGAACTGCGATCAGCGTTCAGCCCAAAATCCGTTTTGGCGGTTTTCCCCAAAAAATGTGTCATTATCTCCCCCAGTCCACACGGGGACGCTGTTGGCCAACGTGGCGGGCTCGGCGGCGTGGTTCGGCGTGGACTCTTCCCGCAGGGCCGACTTGGGTCTGGCCGTCCTGTGGCTCTTGCTCTTCACGCCGAGCTCCTTCGTGTGCTGGTACCTCCCCATCTACGGGGCCTTCAAGTCGGTGGACGTCCGCCCGCTTCCGACGTCGCCCGCCATTTCCTACTCTTTCTTCTTCGTTGTGTGTGGCAGGGGCGACGGCTCCTTCCGCTTCTTCCTCTTCTTCTTCGTGTACGTGGGCCAGTTGGGCGTGTACGTGGTGCAGATCGTGGGCATCCCTGGATGGGGAACCTGGTACGACGCCTTCAATGTCGCCCGTTGCCCAAAAGCGTTGTGGAAAAAACAAAGATATCCTACATCTTTGTTTTTCATACCTGTCAACCTTGGCTACTAGCTGCCCTTATAAATGATTACAATTCCCATATAAGAGTGTTAGTACGTGTACATTATTTGAAATGATAAAAATGCTAAGAAGCGGAAATTCAGTTTATCGCGCATGCGCACATTATGCATTTGTCAATTAACCGCACAGTGATTAAAAAAATGATTCAGGATTACTTTTGCTTGTTTGAGCAGTTGAATCTAACTGAAAATCAGCCAAAATGCTCTTTGTAAAATCGGTTCACAATTGTAAAAAAATATTCCAGTATAAAAGTTGTAGTACGCCGTACATTTGAAATGGTTAAAAAATGTAGAAAATACGGGGAAACGTATAAATTGACAGGCATTTAATACCTGATGCTGATTTTCGCATGACTTTTCAAAACTAGACTTAAATTCGGCATTGAGTCAAATAGTGGCATTTGGGCAAATCCAGACGAAGGACAAAAAAAAAAATCAAAACAAAAAGAAAAGCCACCTTTGCCTTAACAGCTGGTTGATGCGAAATGCGTTTTTGGTCCGTCCTCAGCGGTTGGATCTCGGCCTTGTCGTGCCTGAACACCAACGTGGCGGCAGGCGTGTTGATGATGCTGGTGGCGGCACTGTTCACCGCGCTGGCCGTCACGTCGCTGGTCATGTTGAAGAAGGTTCGACCCCCCCACATGACCAGTAGCGCGACCCCATTCCTTCTGCCGGTGCAGTTGTAAGGTCTTTCACTCCATCAGGTGCACGCCATGTACAGCACCACGGGCGCCAGCTTCCAGAAGGCCCAACGGGAGCTGGCCACGGGTGGCAGCGACGTCTCCGGGGGGGTCTGGGAAGCTTTCAGGGAGCGCATCTGAGCGGCGGATTCCGGCTCAAAATGCCAATCATCAGGTCGGATTTTGAGGTGAAATACACGTCATCATAAGGCACTTTGATTTTATTATTTAGGGGGGATACCTTCACTACATTTTGACGAAACATTCTGAGCATGATGTGTTTCTAGTTTTAACTTGCTTCGCCTTTTTTTCTCCTGTTTGGAATTGTTTTTATTTAAAGGTGTCCTTCTAAAACACTGAAAAGGAAAAACAAACCTATCAATCAAAATGTGGCGGCCATTACAACAACAACAAAAAAGGCACACGTGGCAACGTTTTACTACTGACTTGAGTTCTGACAATGTTAAGGCAATTTATTGTTTCCATTTCACATAAAATTTGTGGAAAAAAAAATCTCCAGTTTTTGTTTTCCCTGAAAATGCAAGGTGGGGTGCGTTCAAGGGGGTTTGGGGGGCTTCACAGGAGGCAGATGAGGCTCTTGCCATCCTCGATCTCCTCCTGCACTTTGTCGCTGGACGTGGCAATCTCGGCCTGTGCCGAGAAGACGGCGCACAGGAAGGTAAGGGCCGTGCCCCCGGCCGCCGTGTAGAAGGCCCAGCCCATGGAGCACATGCCGGCCCGGTACGCCGCCGCCTCCGCGCCGCAGTAAAGCCGCGCCTTGTCCGAACCCCAACCGGCCGGGTATAGCGTCAAGCCCAGGATCAGGAACAGGCCTGTCAAGAGCAGAGACACGGACGGGGAGGCACCAGGGTTAAAGGTCAAGGCTTTACCATTGGAACAGAAGCACACAGACATTTGAAGCAGTGTCACAGAGCGCTCACTCGTGTGGCTTTCTTTCTCTTTGTGTGCAAGAGGAAATGAAAAAGTAGGTCAGAAATTCCTTCCACATGTTGCACCGACATCTGACGCGGCACCCCCCCCCGCTCCCCATCCGCTCGCTCACACACCCACACGCACACGCACACACACGCGCGCGCGCACACACACACACACACACACACACACACACACACGAGTCCAAGTACAGTGATACCTTGGCTTACGAACTTAATTGGTTCCCAGACAGAGTGTGTAAGGCGAAGTGTATCCCAAAAATTTCCCATAGGAAACCATTGAAATGAGAATAATCCGTTCCCAGGTCTCCATAAAACATAATTTTATACTTTCTAATTTTCTAAGCCTTAAAACTACACTTAATATACCTTATTTTATGTATAATAAATGTGCTATGGTATTAAATTAAAGAAATAAGCTGTACTGTATATTAAAAAAAAAGTCGGCAGCCATTTTCTTTTTCGAGAAAGGCTTCACTCTCTCTCTATCTGTAAACCCCACCCCCTTCACTGCTCCATTCTTGACCAATCACATGGCTTTAACAGAAGACTGGGGGTGGGGAATAGAGGACAAAAACAGTCGGCTGCCATTTTGTTATTAGACTAACGGGCTGTTCGCGAATGACACATCACTCATTGAGGCAGCTCCGTGTGTATCCCGAAAAAGGTTTGTATGCCAAGGTAAAATTTTCATTAATTTAACGTTCGGAAACCGAAAAGTTCATAAGCCAAGGGGTTCGTAAACCGAGGTATCACTGTACACACTCTGACACAACTGAACGAGGGATAAACAACAGGGCAACAAACGTCTCTGTTCTCGTCCAATTTGGTTTTCAGCCAAAAATGTCATTTTTTTATGCCTCGGTTTACAACCAAAAATGGGTTCTCAACCAAACTGAGCACACCTGAATGCACCACTCGACTCCCTTCCACTTCCTTATAATTGTATGGTGATACGTCAGCTCACGAACTGAATTGGTTCACACTTTCCCAAACATTTATTTTCCCTAAGAAGGCATTAAAATGAGAATAATCCGTTCCCAGGTCCCCATAAAACATAATTTTCTACTAAATAAGCCTTAAATCGACACAAAATGTACATTATTTTATGTATAATAAATGTGCTATCGTATTGTCATTGAAGAAATGAACTGTACTGTCTAATTAAGTCGTTTTATTTGCCATTGTGATGGTAGTTGTCAATGGATGGTAGCAATGGCCGGCTTTGCGTACTGGTACTGGGACAGCTAAGTCACACAAACGCAAACTTCGTTGGTGTTTTTCGATGATCTTCTGCTCGACCGTAATTTTCTTTTGTATCCTCTTCGGCTTAACACTAGCCTGTGGTAGGGTCTTTTTCGGTCCCATAATAGCAAAAGTACTCCACTCGATAGCAAACCATGTCTGCATGTCTGAAAGTGGGTGATAAAAACTAGTCCGCCAGCCACCGGGGCGCTGTGTGGTTTGGTTCGTCCACCGAAAACTAGTTCGTATGCCAAGATTATATTCTCGCAAATTTAATGTGCGTGAGACAAAAAAATCATGAGCTAACGTGTTCGTAAGCTGAGGTATCACTGTATGTCACGTCCTCATGTCCCGTGTCATTGTGACAGACGCATTCGTATTGTTGAATAAAGTCCTTATTATTTTTTACTAATAAAAGAGATGCGTTTGGCTGAGTTCCGAGCAAATCAGATGTTGTCGTGTAGCGTTCCATTGTGAGCAGGCTTGTATAGTTCAATAAAGATTTTTTTTTTAAAAAGCAGACTTGTTTGGTGAAAACTAACGTAATATCAGAATGTTGTTTTTGAATCACTGCTTTAAAAAAATGTTTTCTAGACTGGAAACTGATCAAATATTTTACATTTCATAACTTTGCTGCTGTGAAATGTAAATTTCTCCACGTCGAGATGAATAAAGGTACATCCAATCCAATTGATTATTATGGGATGTGCTGTTTTGGTTTTCAAACAAATCGGCTTTCAAAGATTTCGGGAACGGATTATGGTAAAAAAATGTTTTCTAGACTGGAATGGATTAAATATATTTACATTTATTATAATGGGATATACTGTTTTGGTTTACAAACAAATCGGTTTTCATAGATTTCTGGAAAGGATTATGGTATATATATATATATATATATATATATATATATATATATATATATATATATATATATATATATATATATATATATATACACACACACACAGTGAGACCTCAACTTACAAACTTAATTGGTTCCCAGACAGAGTGTGGAAGGTGAAAAGTGTGTATCTCAAAAAAAAATCCCATAGGACACCATTAAAATGGGAATAATCCGTTCCCGGGTTTCCATAAAATATACTTTTCAACTAAATAAGCCTTAAAACTACACACAACATACCTTATTCTATGTATAATAAATGTGCTATTGTATTGTAATGAAAGAAATACACTGCATTGTATCATAAAGTCACTTTATTTACATTTGTGATGGCCATTTATGGCTTGATGGAATGGCATTGGAGGTCGAAGGTCAAAGGGAATTGCTGTTTGGAAAGAGAGACGCATTACATGACGACTGTAATTAAAGAAATAAACTGTGCTGTAAAATAAAGTTTTATTTACCTTTTTGATGGTCGTTGATGGCTTATGGAAGGAGAGTCACCTTCCATAAGGACTGTTGGTAACTTAACCTCTGGTGCTGTTCGGTCGTGTGCTTCCGCCGAAGATCACTCCGCCAGCCGTGGTGGGTGTGTATTATGAAAATAGTGCTTATTATAAGGTTTAATTCTCATAAATTTGACGTTTGTAAGACAAAAAGTTGGTAAGTTGAGGTCTCACTGTGTGTGTGTGTATATATATATATATATATATATATATATATATATATATATATATATATTGTGATATCATGAGAGGCTTGCTCTCAGCGGGACGGGACAAGAAGTGCAATGGACGACAGGTTTGGATGCAAAGAAGAATGAAAATTGTAAAGAGCAGTACATTGGGGAGACTCAACAAATTCTCAAAAAAAGACTTTATCAACATCGCAGGGATAATACTAGTGGGCCTCAATCGGCAGTACATTTGCACCTAAAAGCTAGCAACCACTCATTTGACGACATTGAGGTTAAAATCTTAGCGAAAGAACATAGATGGTTTGAAAGGGGGGTAAAAGAAGCGATTCTTATAAAACAACAAAATCCTTCATTAAACCGGTCTGGTGGGGTGAGGTTCAATTTGGATCGTTCATACAATAGCCTGCTTAGGCAAAACAGGTTAGGCAACTTTCGCAATGCTGATGAGGGTCGTTATGCTGATGAGGTGATACCGGGGGGAGTGGGGGTAATAGGCCAGTCGTTAGTCAGGAATGTAGGAACAATCAGTGGGGCCACAGGGAGGGGTCCCCTGCCCCCCCCCCCCCCCCAACCTGAGAGTAGGGACCTATCATAGCTGTGTCCGGCGCCACCATGTCTGGACATTAGGGATATATAAATGGGGCCGATACGACCAGTCAGACTTTAGTTCGTTGACGAAGCCTCTTGGATAGGAGGCGAAACGTCCGAACCCTTCACTTTTGTACAGATGACGGCTGAAGAAACCAGACGTATGCAAAGAAGAAGAAAGGTTTTAATCCAGGGTTCCAGGGGGAATTCACAAGCAACAAAGGTTTGAATAGTGTCTCTTCCAATACTTATCAAAATAAAGTCTCTTCTGATGCTTAAATCCAAATAAAGTCTCTTCTGCTACTCAAATCCAAATAAAGTCTCTTCTGCTACTTAAATCCAAATAGTCTCTTCTGAGGTAAAACTGAAGACGGAGTTCTTTACAAGAGTCTCTAGGCCTCACCCCTCTTGACGTCCTCGTCTTGTAGCCTAGCCACCTTAGCTAGGTTCAAATCCAGTGTCCAGTCGTGGGGTCCCAACTGGCAATGAGTTCCACGCAGCAATCAACTTCTCCACAGAGCACAGCAATCGAGCTTGTCTTTCCCCAAGCTGCACACTCAGAGGCTCTCTGCCTTAAGAACCCTGCTTTCCAATCAAGCCCTGATCAGCTGCAGGTGTGTGGGTTTAATTGCTGCCTTCCACCAGGTGGGGCCAACACTCTCTCTGGGTGGAGCCATTTTAGGGGGATGTATTTGCCCTCCAGGACACAGCCTCTCGTGACATCACAATATGTAACGGAGTTGTGCACTTAGATTATTAAATTATGAAGGAAGTGACGCAACGGCGCACAGTGTGGCACCATGTCCCGCCCATAGTTTCTAGAACAATCTCGAGGAGATTCAGGGTGAGTCGCAATTTTCTGTTGGTCTCGATTAACGCGCATTTTCATGACAATATCTTATTTTGTTTCCCCTTTTGTACTGTCTAGTGTTATCTAATTAGTTCCCTTATTCATTTCGAGTCCAGATTACTTTTTGTGTCATTATTTACTTCACGTTTTGTCGAGTGGAACTTTGGAGCACATGTGCTTCATAGTGCTTTTCTATTGCGCAGTTAATCACAAGACGAAACCCATGCGACTTCACCCATCCCTTCAGCCATACTGTGTTGCAGGTCATAATTGTTTCATTTCGTTTTTATTGAACAATATTTAGTTTCTTGTGACGTGTTTCATTTGCCCGTGAGTGTCCGTGGCACACACATATATATATATATATATATATATATATATATATATATATATATATATATATATATATATATATATATATATATATATATATATATATCGGTCTCCTGCCTGGCAGTTCAAGGATTAGCATCCTTCTGCCGATATAGTCACTCTCTCCTCTGGACATGTCCAAACCATCTCAGTCTGGCCTCTCTGACTTTCTCTGCAAAGCCTCTAATATGAGTTGTCCCTCTAATGTACTCATTCCTGATCCTATCCAACCTGGTCACTCCCAAAGAAAACCTCAACATCTTCAGCTCTGCTACCTCCAGATCTGCTTCCTGTCTTTTCTTCAGTGGCACTGTCTCCAGTCCAAACATCATGGCTGGTCTCACCACTGTTTTATACACGTTTCCTTTCATCCTAGCTGAAACCCTTCTATCACACATCACACCTGACATTTTTCTCCAGCCGCTCCAGCCTGCCTGGACACGCTTCTTCACCTCCTTTCCACACTCTCCATTGCTCTGGACAGTTGACCCCAAGTACTTAAAATCCTTAAAAACACGTGATCTGTAGCGAGAACGGGGAACAGGTGGCGGAGAAACTAGACATGTGGAGATATGCCCTGGAAAGGAGAGGAATGAAGATCAGTCGCAGCAAGACGGAATATATGTGTGTGAATGAGAGGGATCCAAGTACAAGAGTGATGCTACAGGGGGAAGAGATAAAGAAGGTGGAGGATTTTAAGTACTTGGGGTCAACTGTCCAAAGCAATGGAGAGTACTAAACATTAGAGGGACAACTCATATTAGAGGCTTTGGAGAGAAAGTCAGAGAGGCCAGACTGAGATAGTTTGGACATGTCCAGAGGAGAGAGACTATATCGGGAGAAGGATGCTGAGTCTTGAACTGCCAGGCAGGAGACCGAGAGGAAGACCGAAGAGGAGGTTTATGGATGTGGTCAAAGAGGACATGAAGGTAGCTGGTGTGCGAGAAGAGGATGCACAAAACCAGGATAGATGGAGGACATTGATTCGCTGTGGCGACCCCTGAGGGGAAAAGCCGAAAGGAAAAGAAGATATATATATATATATATATATATATATATATATATATATATATATATATATATATATATATATATATATATATATATATATATATATATATATATACAGTAAAGTCTCGTCATATCGATATTCAAGGGAGTCCGAAAAAATATCGATATAACCGGGACTATCGATATATCCGACCCTGTTTGCATGTAATTTTCTCCGTGCGTGCATAGAAATAGTATCGATATAACCGGGACTATCGATATATCCAATATCGATATAACGAGACTTTACTGTGTGTGTGTGTGTGTGTGTATATATATATATATATATATATATATATATATATATATATATATATATATATATATATATTTCTGTATTTATATTTTTTGAAGGCCCGACTCACCGGCAATGGCCTGCAGCAGCCCGCAGACGTTGAAAATGCTCTTCTTCATGATGCTCTGGAAGCAGACGCTGAAGACGGAGACGAAGGCCACGGCGCACAGCAGCAGGATGCCGGCGGCCAGGAAGATGGACGTGGCCTGCCAGAAGCCGCTGGCGATCTCCCCGAAGTGGACGGCGTACGGCCCGCACAGGATGGCGCCGCCGCCGTGCGCCTGCGCCGACGGTAGCTTGACGCAGCGGCTGTAGATGCCCAGCGTGGGGCGATAGGCCTCGCCGGCTGCCGCTGAGGACGGGGGGGTGTGGCGGTGGCGCTGCTCGGCCGTGCGGGGGAAGCCTACCAGCCAGTCGCTGCTCATGAAGGCCAGCAGCTCGCCGAACGCCGCCACGATGCTCAGCAGCGTCCACAGCATGGAGCGGCACGTCACAATCACGTGGCACATGGTTCGCACGCCCCGCGCAATGTCCCAATGGCCTTTCTCTCCGGGTTCGGGTTTTCACACCTCCGATGCCCGTCGAGGTCCTTCAAGATGTCCTCCGTGCACCTAGTGAGCCTCTTCAAGTCTTTCTTTTATGTCCCCGGTTTTCAGTCATTCAGTTCTTTGGGTTGAGTCCTTTGGGGTGTGGCTTTCTTTCCTACTTTAAGAAGTGACTTCCCCGTCTGGCTTCTCCCTTTTTGGCCTTCAGGTCCTTCTCCAAGTCCTTCTTTGACTTCTTCAAGACCTTTTCGGTCCTTTGCGCCGATTCATACGTTGACTTTTCCTTTCGCCGCTTGGCTTCCTCGTTTGGCACGTTTGGGAATGGCCTTCATCCTTCTGGTCCACGGTTGAGCCCCCTTTTTTTAAGTCCTCTCAGCTTCCTTTTCAGCTTTTTTTAGGGGGGTGGGTGGGAGCCGTAGACTTGCTGCTCAGCGCTTCCGCTTATCTCCTGTCCACTCTTTGACCCGCCGGCCCGCTTCCGGCAAGCAGTTTGGCGGCGGTTTCCGCCTCTACATCCTTTGAAGGTGCCGTCCTGGTTTCGCCCGGGACACGCCTGCAAGGCCATAAAATCAAATGGAAGGTCAATGCCGATGCAAGCAAGTAAACAAACTTTGGCCCTGGCGACGGGACAGCGGCGTGTCGGGAGATCCGGCGGCCCCTTTCCTGTTGCCTTCCTGCAAGCACAATTTAACTCTTTCGCTGCCATTCCCAAATTTATTTGGAAATTCAAAATCTGACGTAAAGCGACATTCCCGAATTTGTTTGGGTTTTGTTTTTTCATGTTTGGGTGCCAATAAAGCACTGTTCTGACCTCCGGCAATTCCACAAGGGGGCAGCATTTTCCCCTTTGCCCATGTTAGCGCTTTATTACAGCTTTAGATGCTGTTAAAGTGCTATATGCGCTATATGTACAGTGATACCTCGGTTTTCGAACTTTTTGGTTTACAAATGTTAAATTTATGAACATTTTACCTTGGCATACAAAGTTTTTTTTCGGGATACGCACGGAGCGCCACAATGAGTGATGTGTACTTCGCGAGCGAGCCCGTTCTAACAACATGTTAGAACATACATAACAAACCAGCATGTTTGTTTTGGCCAAGCTTTTACGTCAGATGCCCTTCCTGACACAACCCTCTGTATTTATCCGGGCTTGCGACCGGCACAAGAAGACTTATGTCCCTTTGTGGCTACAGAATAATAATAATAATAATAATAATAATAATAATAATAATAATACATTTCATTTTCAAGCGCCTTTCAAAACTCTCAACGACACTTTACAGTCACAGGATATTTTTTTCTGCGGGGGAGCAGCGGCAACCACATGCGCCAGCCTTCATTCAACCCAGAAGTAACAACGTAAAAATAAAAAAAATAAAAAATAATATGACAACACAATACAACACAATAGATAGATATAGCTATCTAGCTAGCTATTTGAGTCAGGAAACATATTAGCTATCTAGTTAGCTAGCTATCTATTAGCTAGCTTTCAGAATCAGAAAACCTTTATTCGTCCCACAATGGGGAAATTTGCAATTAGCTTTCTATTTCTTTGAGTTATTCTGGGTTGAGCATACGCCCGGCATCCGCCCGCATCTGCCCGCCATCCACCGTTTATATAGTCCTAGAAGTCAATATTCTGTGGGCCCTCCAATTAGAG
This sequence comes from Hippocampus bargibanti, assembly GCF_051943395.1. Classification (NCBI taxonomy): domain Eukaryota; kingdom Metazoa; phylum Chordata; class Actinopteri; order Syngnathiformes; family Syngnathidae; genus Hippocampus; species Hippocampus bargibanti. The sequence continues at coordinate 3,498,008 of NC_142751.1, read as the reverse complement.
TGATAATGACAAAAACCCTGGCACTGGAGTGGACACATTTTCGCACATTGGCTGGCAGTGAAGGAGTTAAAAGAAAGACATAATGATCTCTGGGAGGGGTGGGGTATTCCCCGCGATAAGTAGAACTGCAGACAGGCCTGTCGTGTTTGTCGTCACGTAAACGCGGATTACATGTTGAAAGGGTTGGAGCGGATAAGCACCAGCATTTGGGCTTCTGTTTTGATCAAATCGCACACATGATGATGCCGACGCCTTCCCACGCGGTTCAAAGATGAGTGGCAACCCCGAGTAAAGCCGCAGCCCTCCCCCGACAACGGGCCGAGAGTGTCGCGTGCACGTTTTGGAAAATCTGGTGGGTGAAAGAAGAGCGTCGCGGCCGACCCAGTCAGTTTTTCCAGCGGCAAGCGAGCCAATCTTTCCGAAGGCTTCAGCACATCTGCGGCCATGTTTGGATCGGCGCATGACGGGGGGGGTTAGAATCTTGGTTAAAACAACAAACGGAGCTGCTGGATCTCCCGTCTTTTGTCTCAGAGGCCTTTTGGTCAACGAGCCAAGAGTAACATCCTGTCACGCGGAGGTCCCAGCAGGCCCGGCGGCCATGATTGTTGGCCATCAAAGACAATGAGCTCATCTGTGTCGTGGAGCTTTTGTTTCTTGAGGGAGGGGGGGGGGGCAAATCTGGCAGGAACGCACGCGTCCACCGTTTCGTTGCCGTTCGAAACCGTTGGGTTGACGTTTGTGGCAAGCGGAAGGCCGCCAAGGAGCCAGCGAGTGGGAAAAAAAGATAAAGATGGAAGATACGGAAGGACGACGGAATATTTGGCACTGGAAGTAACCCAGCTAGAGAAAAAAAAACACACAAATCCAATCAAATAAACGCCACATTAACGTCCGGTGCGCCACGCAGCTTTCCAGGCAACGGCCCAAAAGAGCCACAACAAACACGCCGGGCCCAAAATGACCGACAGATGACGTTGCGCTCCACAACTCGGCCCATTAAAAACAAAATAAGATCCGGGATGGGCGGATGTCGACTGCAACCGGATTTGTATCCTGATGCGTATGTGGAACGGTCGCAGCTTAGAATTGAAGCGGATTAACGTAGGACAGGAGATGGGAGACAATCTCTTTTGGTCAGTGGGTGCTACAGCTTTGTGTTTGCTTTCAACATTTAGCTTGTGGCAGAAAGTGCACATTCCACCATGACGTCCCGGATCCACTGGTGAAAAGGACACTTTGATCCACCCCTCTTTCATCTAGAACTGCTTCATACAACAAAGAGGGTGCAGAAAGAAAGATTTAACGACTGTGGCTTTTGGGTTGATATTATTTTGTTTTGTTGTTTTGACTTCAAGATGGCTCCCAGGACAGTGGCTGCCTTTACAGCAGCACCTGTATTTAGTTTTTCTACTTCTTCCTCTCCACTTACTTTCATCACTTTGCTGTTGTAAAATGAGAATTTCTCCACTGCGAGACCAATCAAGGCGAATCCAATCCAAAATATCCTGCTCCGCAAAAGTATTGAGACACCGAGAGCGACGGGCGTCGAGCATTTGGCGTCGGGGGGATCAAACGGGAACCGGAAATATTTGGCCAAAGTAATTGAAAACAAAATGTGGACTGATTCCACCTTGACAACTTCTGGGAAGTCTTTGTACATAGTTGAGGTTGTAGTTGGCTGCCGTGCGGGACTCTCGCTGCTCTCGGGCCTTCTGAGGGGTGTAAGGTGGGGGGGAGGGGGCTTCGGCTAATGCGGATGTATTGAAGGTAAGGAAATCCTAACGGCGGCCTCCACAAGGAAACTGTGGAAAAGAGCACCAGAGTTGAATCATTGTGGGAAACAGACCATGCACCTGCCCCCACCACCACTGGCGGCTCTATTTGAGGGCGGGGTTGTGGCCGGAAAAATCCAACACTGCTCCCAGAGGGCTTTTTATTCTAAATAATTGCCACGTGCGAGGAAAAACAACAAAGCGCCAGGCGGCGTGACAGAAACGCCCGGAAGATTGGTCGCCATGTTGTTAAGACATCCGGATGTGCGGCATGACAACACTTTCCACTTGCAAAATGACCTTGACAGGTGGTCCCCGCTCCCCTGTTGGCCATACCATTGTTTTTTTTTGCCCCCCCCCCCCCCCCCCCCCATATTGAACCCCCCGTGCCCCTTGCCCCCTTTCCTCCCTACCCAGAAGACCTCCCCTCGGACTTCCTTCTGCAACTTGATAAATATGCCCGCGCCGATTCCCAAAAGCGGCGTCAAGTGCAAAAGGGGGGATGAGCGGCCAATCCGGTCCAGTTTTAAGATTGCTTTTCAAGATGGGCAGCGAGGGGGGTACTTGCCCAATGTTCAGTGGCATGGAAATATTTGAAAAGAAATTACAGTGATACCTCAGCTTACGAACTTATGTGGTTCACAGAAAGTGTGTGTTGGGCGAAAGGTTCATTTTCCAAACATTTATTTCCCATAAGAAACCATTAAAATGAGAATAATCCGTGTCTAGGTGCCCATAAAACATACTTTTCAACTAAATAAGGCCTAAAACTACACACCAAATACCTTATTTTATGTGCTGTATAAAATTAATATAAATGTATAAATGTGTTATTGTATTGTAATGAAAGAAATAAATGGTACCCCATAATAAAGTCATTTTATTGACCTTTGTGATGGTTGTTAATGTAGTTGCCTGTTGATGATATCCAAGTGAAGTTGCCGTGTTTTCTCGCCGTTAATATCCTCACTCACACTGTCCCCTGCTAGCTGCTTTTCATTTGTCCAAATCGACAGACGTTTTTTCAACCTCTTCTTTTGCCTGAGACCGTTGCTTAGACGCTATCTGTTGGCTGTCTATTAGCTAGATGGCTGGCTGACTATCTATTAGCTATCTAGTGGCTAGCTGGCTTGCTTTTTATTTATTTTATTTATTTTATTTATTTACTTGCTTATTATTTATTTTTATTTATTTATTATATTATTTATTTATTTATATTATTTATTTATTATTTATTTTATTTATTATTAAGCGCTTACAAATGAAATATATTATTATTATTAGACAACACAGAAACACCCTTAGCCACACGTAGCAATGGTCGACTTACTGGCACTGGGTGTGACGACGCTCGAGTTAAGAGGCAGGACTCGAGCGACGGGGTTGGCGAAAGGGTAGGACCCGAAACACACGACGTGACAGGGTTTGAAGGAGCAAGAGTCTTTACTGAGACACGTATGGAAAATAACAAACAGGGGATGGCGAAGGAAGATAACCAAACAATAGCAGACCTGACAGCGCGGTAGTGGTGAAGGCAACATCCAAAATACAGTAAAGTCTCGTTATATCGATATTCAAGGGAGTCCGAAAAAATATTGATATAACCGGGACTATCGATATATCCGATCCTGCGCCGAACTGCATTAAACAAAAGCCGCCAAAAGAGGGCACTCAAGCGCCATATAAGAAACGGAGCTGGCCATTAGCTCCCTTTTTTTTGGGTCAGAGATGTTTCCCCAATGTTGCCTCAAAATGGCACATATAATTCTTTAATGATTGTAAACATGTATGCTTTCATCTTCAGAACTACAGTGTATTTGAAACATATTCATAACTGGATGTGTAACAAGAAAGCATATTATCCGAATCTGAAGCCATTGTTTGGATTCACAAGCAATGCAAGACGTCTTGGCGTGAAGTCATTTTTATTTGCATTTGAATAAAAAGTGACATCGGCTGTCCTTTAATACACAGTATGGAATGTTAATAATTTTCAAAATCATCGCGCTTCAGCAGACAAAACAAGAAACATTGTTGCAAAAAACGATTGCATTCATATACAGTACAGTGGGCATGTACATAACACAACAGGGAAACTGCAACGCTTACATCTTACTGTATTATGTATACAATTTTTAAAAAGTCATCAATCTTCTTCTGCTTCCCATTTTTACCTTTTAACACAAACACTTCAATCTCGTCTGCTACACACGAGCTAGCGTCTGAAAATGAAAATGGCTCTGCTACACGGGTGCTGGGCACGTAACCAAGTCACCTGACCAAGTCGACCAATGGCGCGACTGATGGCGTGACACATAACCAAGACACGTGACCAAGTTGACCAATGGCGCGACCGATGGCGTGTCACGTGACAAAGTTACACGGCCAAGTCGACCAATAGCGCGACCGATGGCGGCTCATGTGACCAAGTCGACCAATGGCGCGACCGATGGCGGCTCACGTAACAAGACACGTGACCAAGTTGACCAATGGCGCGACGGATATATCGATATAAACAACAAAAATGGCCGGCGGGGGATGAAAAGGAGCACCGTAATAACCGGATTATCATAATAACCGGGTATCGTACTAAACGGTACTAATTATACATAAAAAGACTAGAAATGTGCAAGGGAAATGAAAATAGTATCGTAATAAGCGGTACTATCGATATAACCGATATCGATATAACGAGACTTTACTGTACTCCGAAGGAGACGGCCGTGAGCGATCGGCAGATATAGACAGAAGGCACAATCACTAAATGACAATCAGCTGTGGGAACCCAGGTGAGTGATGATGGGAGGTGCCGTCTCCCGGGAGTGGCGGAGGAAGTGACAGGAGGGGCGGGGCGCGCCCAGGATGGCAACGAGATGTGACACTGGGACGCTAAGTCACGCAAAGGCACACTTTGTTGGTGTGTCCTCTTCGGTTTAACACTAACACGTGGTGGGGTATTTTTCTGTCCCATAATAGCAAAAGTCATCCACTCGATAACAAACCATGTCTGCACTCAAAGAAAGTGGATGTGGAAAACTAGTCCGCCAGCCACCTGTGTGGTTTGGTTCGTCCGCCGAGTCGTTTGTGAGCCGAGAGTATATGCTTGCGAATTTAATGTTCATAAGGCAAAAAGTTTGTGAGCTAAAGTGTTCGTAAGCTAAGGTATCACTGTAATAAAATGTTCAAAAGAACTCATAAATGCCAATGCCAGAGAAGGAGCTATATGCTCCCTCTTACGAGTACCAGTCAAGAGGCAAACAGCACCATTCTGGACCAGCTAGAGAAGCTTCATGGAGAATTGTCTGACTCAAAAATCAAGCGCATGACAGTCATCCAGCCAAAATGTAACAAAGACATCAAGTAGTGCTTCAAGATGCTCAGGAGAGAAATGAAAGATTTGTGGCAACTTGCAGGACCTAATTCCCATTGGCAAGATGCTAATTTTTTTTGTTCAAGTCGGCGAGCAAGCTAAAAAGAAACACAGCAGCAGTAAAATGTAATCATTTCTGGAATGAGAGTTAGTGGGGGGTACACGGTGAAGGGGCTGGGGTGGAGGCGCAGTTCCAGACGCCTGACACTTCCCTCCCCCCACCCTCTCCCTCGGGAGATGGATGGCAGATGTCTGACCCTGGAAGGCGGCTGCACTTTCTTGCCAAAGGAAAAAAAAGGTTGCGTTTTTATCTCTGATGCTTTGTCCCTCGCACAATTCCACATGGGTGTCCTCACTTTCAAAGTCGCAAGATTGGATGCCGAGAAAAAAAGCTAGAGTGTTCGCATAAGAATGGTTTGTTCGCGGCTTCGATAAATGCTGACGATGTGTAAAAGTAGAAGGGTCCAGATCTACCCCCACCCCCAACCACCTCCATGCCCTTCAGTAAATACATGCTCTTTTGTTTTTAACCTTGCTACTAATTCCGCTTGAGTATTTGAGATAAAGCAGGGACGGGCCCCCGTTAGGTGGAATAGCTGTTAGCATTTCATTAGCTAGTAATTAGCTTGCTACTAATTCCGCTTGAGAATTTGAGCTAAGGCAGGGACAGGTCCCCGTTAGGTGGGATAGCTATTAGCATTTCATTAGCTCGCGAGCTAGCTTTCTATCTATTTGAGTTACTTCCGGGTTGAGTGAACGCTAGCGTGTGTGGCTGCCGCTGCTCACCCACAGAAAAATGCATCTTGTGACTGTTAAGTGACCTTGAGAGTTTTGAAAGGCGCTTAGAAATTAAATGGATAAGTACTATTATACATCAACTCCCTGGACCTTCCGCGCCCTGCCCACCACCTTTTCCAGCGACTCCCCTATCAGACAAATTCCTTGTGTGTTCTACATACTTGGCCGAGGAAGATGATTCCGATTCTGAAAAATAGACGACTTTGTTAGCTTTCTGCCGGTCGCCTCGCGGGTGGCGTAAAATAATCCCGCAGTCAGTCTACAAGTCACCCGGAACGTCGTTACATTGCAAATCAAAGCTGCTCGGGACATTAGCCGCTGGCGCGCGTGAGCGACAAGAACACCACAAACAACTACCTTTCACACCCATACAGACTGATGGGCTCCACGTCGACACGTGTGCGCTGCTTAGCATTCATCAATTGGAGTCACTGGATTTTTTTTTAAATAGACGACTTTTTAAGAGAGCTATTGTTCTTACTGAAGACCATGTCAAAATATTTTGGGATTAATAGCATTTGCATTCATTTCAATGGGACAAGGCGATTTCAGATCCAAATGGGGCTGATTTGGATTTGATGGAGAAATTAATGTGCAAATGAATGCATGACACAAAAAAGGAGTTGTCCTTTTTGGTGTTGGTTTGAGGTGCACGCAGCTGCCCCGGTTTATTTTCCCACCCGAGCTGCTTCGCCGGCAAACGTGAGCGCGCAGCTGTGGGAAGGCGTTGCCCACTTTGATCAAGAATATTCAGATCAGATGAGAATCATCCTTATTGACAAGTATGTATCGAGTCACTATACTCTATTAGCTCGCTAGTTGAATGTGCTAAGTAGTATAATGTAAAGCTAGCTATTAGCTATCTAGCTATCTATTAGCTATGTCCTTGAGAGTTTTGAAAGGTGCTTACAAATATAATGCATCATTATTTTTATTGTTAGCTAACTATTAGGTGAATAGCTAGCTTTCTATCTATTTGAGTTACTTCCGGGTTGAATGAACGCTTGCACGTGTGGCTGCCGCTGCTCACCCACAGAAGAACCTATCCTCTGACTGTAAAGTGACCTTGAGAGTTTTGAAACACGCTTATAGAAATGTATTATTGTTAGCTATCTATTAGCTGGGTGGCTAGCTTTCTATCTATTTGAGTTACTTCCAGGTTGAGTGAACGCTGGCGCGTCTGGCTGCCATTGCTCACCCACAGAAAAACTCATCCTGTGACTGTTAAGTGACCTTGAGAGTTTTGAAACAGGCTTATAAATGAAATGTATTATTATTATCATTATTATTATCATTATTATTATCATTATTATCATCATTATTCAGTTCTATTTGGGTTACTGTTTAAAGAGTAAATGGCGACGGGGGAAGAAGCTGTTTAAATGTCTGCTGGATTTGGTGCGCATGGATCGGTAGCGCCTGCCTGAGGGGAGTCGCTGGAAAAGGTGGTGTGCAGGGTGCAGAAGGTCTAGTAGGATTCTCCACGTCCTTGTTTGGATTCTTGCAGTGTGCAAGTGCTCGAGAGTGGCTAAGGCAGTGTCAATAATTTTTCCCACCATCCGAACTTCTCATCTCATCTCATCTCATTTCCCGTACCGCTTATTCCTCATTAGGGTCGCGGGGGTTGCTGGAGCCTATCTCAGCTGTCTTCGGGCACAAGGCGGGGGACACCCTGAATTGGTTGCCAGCCAATCGCAGGGCACACAAAGACATACAACAGTCACTCTCACACTCACTCCTAGGGACAATTTGGAGTGGTCAATCTGCCTGCCATGCATGTTTTTGGAGTGTGGGAGGAAACCGGAGGACCCGGAGAAAACCCACGCGGGTCCGGGGAGAACATGCAAACTCCACACAGGGAGGCCGGACCGGGACGCGAACCGGCGACCTCTGCACTGTGAAGCCGGTGTGCTAACCACTCGACTACCGGGCCACCTCACCATCCGAACTTATTACAGTAAAGTCTCGTTATATCGATATTCAAGGGAGTCATAAAAAATATCGATATAACCGGGACTATCGATATATCCGACCCTGTTTGCATGTAATTTTCTCCGTGCGTGCATAGAAATAGTATCGATATAACCGGGACTATCGATATATCCGATATCGATATAACGAGACTTTACTGTATTATGATTAGCATTATTATTATTAAACTGCAACGCAGATCCCAGAAAGTAGAAGAAGAAGAAAACCCACCAAGCCCCCCTCCCCCTGTACAAAAAGCCCTTCCGCCCTTCCCTCGCAAGCCATTCACCCCGTTCTTTATTTCTTTTTCTTTAAGAGGACCTTATTTTAATGCGGGCCCCACCCGGTAACCCCCAGGGGCTGCAAGGAGGTTTTGGTGCCCTGCTGACCCTACTCCCTATCCACCCCCCACAAACCACCATCGCCACCAAATCTAATGAAGCGCGCGTGACAACCCCGGCAATAAAGTTTCCCGGCAGATTGTCAACTCCCAAATGAGCTGTTTGGCAGCGCAAGTGGGACAGGAAGCCACGTGGGAACGGCCAAAAAAGCTCGTTGCTGCACTTTGGCACATTTCACACTCATGTGTCACCTGTTTTTATGTGCAGGGCGCCCCCATTTCAAGCTCAGATAACTAACTCCAGACCCATATCATTTAGGAATTAACACGTTTTCTGATGAAACAAGAGAGTCTAAGGTTTCTTATGCCGCATTTTATGTTTTTGTCGTCTTAAAACTCAATTTTCTGTGGGACCTGCAATGTGTGTGAAAATGACAACAATCCTGGCACTGGACTGGACACATTTTGGCACATTGTCTGCCAGTCAATTCGTTAAAATATGGGAGAATGGACCCGTTTTTTTGATGAATAAATTAAAAAAAGGGAAAAATGAATTTGACATGGTGTTTCTTTTTAGAGAAAATTGGAATCTCATCTAAAATGTTTTTTTGGGAGAACAGCAACATTTGTCATCTTATCAGCAACTTATTTTGGTGGTCAAAAGGTCGAAAGAAAGTCATCTTCCAATTGGGGTCTTTTTGAGACAAATATTTCCAAGAGTAATGTCACATTAGGAGGAAAAAAATCATCTTGGAGAGGGAAAATACTCCAAATTGTATGCGTACGCTTTGGTATTTCTCGCGTCGCTTCCCCTGAGAGGGCCTTCAGGATTTATGAGCAAAGACCAAAGCGTGGACAACTTCTGAAGCAGATGAAAGACTCGCCATGTGGCCCACGTTGCGCCACTTTGTCCTTTTCCGCCACACGCCACGCTCTATAATTTCTGTCCACGTGCACGCATGATGACAGTTACGGTCGACTTTGAATAGTTACAGTCGACTTTGAATATTTGCTTACGCCGCTTTCCCCACCCGATGCATCTGTGCCATAATGCCTGCCAAGAATGACAGCGAAACACTTTTTTTCGGTGGCTTCAAAGTTAGGGAGCGGTTCTCTGCAGGAAAGGGAGAAATCAACCCTGGATTTTTTGGAGGAGGCTGGGGGAGGTTCTAATGGGACCCTAGCATGGAACCATGAAGGACACCAGCACCAAACGCAAGCATTGTCACATGGTCCGAAACAATGGATTTGACAGGTGGCCATACGCCACCAATGTTTTGGTACGGGAAGGGCATCCCTTGTTTGATGCAAACAGTTTCCAGGCCCAAACCTGTTTTTTCCCTTTCCTGCCCCGACACTGGATTACTTTGGCAACACACATTCAACAGCACTCACAACACAACAGCAACTTTTGAAGCTGGCCATAAAAATCAAAATACAGCAATACCTCAGTTTACGAACGCTTTAGCTCACGAACTTTTCACCTCACGAACATTAAATTCGCAAGCATATAGTCTTGGCTAACTAACTAGTTTTCGGCGGACAAAACAAACCACACGGTGCTTTGGTGGTTGGTGGACTAGTTTTAGGCGGAAGAACACCAAACCTTGCGGTCGAACAGCACCATGGTGGCTGGCGGACTAGTTTACGTCACCCTCTTTCTTTGAGTGCGGACAGGGTTTGTTATCGAGGGGAGTACTTTTGCTATTATGGGAGCGGAAAAGACCACCACAGGTTAATGTTAAGCCGAAGAGGAGGCAAAAGAAAATTATGGTCAAGCAGAAGAGATCATCGAAAAACATCAATGAAGTGTGCGTTTGTGTGAATTAGCGTCCCAGTGCCAGTACGCCAAGTCAACTATTGCTACGTGTGGCTAAGGGTGTTTCTGTGTTGTCTAAGCAATGGTCTCAGGCAATAGAAGAGGTTGAAAAACTTGTTGATTTGGATTAATGAAAAGCAGCTAGCAAGGTACAGTATGAGATAGGGTATTATCGCCGAGAAAGCACGGCAACTTCACTCGGATATCATCAAAAGGCAACTACATCAACGACCATCACAGGGGTAAATAAAACGACTTGATTATACAGTACAGTTTATGTATTTATGACAATACAATAGCAGATGTATTATACACAAATTGAGGTCTATTTTGTGTCGTTTTAAGGCTGATTTCGTAGAAAATTATGTTTCATGGGGACCTGGGATAACGGATTATTTGCATTTTAATGGTTTCTTATGGGAAATAAATGTTTGGAAGACGAACTTTTCGCCTTACACACACTTCAGGGAACCAATTAAGTTCGTGAGCTGAGGTATCACTGTAACTAACCTAAGATGTGCTTGACCAATAAAATGGCTTTTGTGAGGAAACAAACATCTATAGTAAAAGTCAGAGAGGCCGTTTGACTGATTGAAATAATCTATGCGTGCTTTATTGACGTGCTGATAGACCGATACATTTTCACAATTTGTTGGCGTCATGTTTTTTTTTACACTAAGGAGCAGATTCGGAACAATTCGCCGTTCTATTTAATCCAAGTTTTTATTACCAAAATAAAATTATTGGTCACTTGGTCTTAACAGGAAATTGGAAATCGAACCATTTCAAACAGACAACAAAGGTGAGCTGGATGAACGCCACACAAAAAAAAAACTGCGACCAGGCGAGTGTTCCGGTTGGGCTCCGAAGTAGAAAAGGCGTAAGTCGGGGACACGTACCAATGTATGCTTTAGAAGAGAAGACGAAAACTCTCCGCACTTACGTGAGTCCGATTATGCTTTTTGTCTCCAAAGTCCCACACGACGGCGATCCTTGTGTCAAAGCGGTTGCCTCTTTTAGGCGTGAGAGGAGAACTGAGCAAAGTTTCCCTTTCCCTTTCTTCCGAGTCGGCCTCCTCTTTTTTGGTTGCACGTCCTCCAGCGTACCGCAGAAGAATGAATGGCCGTCGCCAAGGTCCACCAAGTGGGCCTGCCCAGGCGGTGGCGAACCGCAGCTCGGGTGGGCGTGACCAACCGCACGGTGGGCGACCAATCATACACCGGCAACCGATCAACAAGCAATCCGAAGCGAGCGGCTGTGTAATGGGCCAATCAGGACAACGCGTACGCACACAGTATGCACGTTAGGCAAAACCCTTCCATAAAATTAAAAGAAATACAATTCTAAAAATTTTAATTCTCATTTGTTCAAAAAAATCTAACAAATAATAATTAATAATCATAAACAATTCACTCGAGGGAGGGGTAGTCAACAGCGGAAGAGCTCTACCGATGATAAACAATTAAAAAGCAAGCGGCCGCGTGGAGAAAGCGGGAGAAAGACTTTTAATAAATAATAATAATAATAATAATAATAATAATAATAATAATACTGCCCCACTGGCAGTAGACCCCGGGGACGACCCAGAACACGCTGGGGATGACCCAGAACACGCTGGGGACGACCCAGAACACGCTGGAGAGACTATGTATACGCCTCGGAATCCACCAGGACGAGCTAGAAGAAGTGGCTGGGGAGAGGGAAGTCTGGGCTTCCCTACTGAAGCTGCTGCCGCCGCGACCCGACCTAAGCGGCAGAAGATGGATGGATGGATAGTTAATCTATAAGCGCCTTTCAAAATTTTCAGTCACAGGATACATTTTTTTTTCTGTGGGTGAGAAGATACATTTTTTTTTCTGTGGGTGAGAAGTGGCAGCCATTTCAAAAGTATTGGAAAAAAATCGAATAACAATTGTACAATTCTAGCGTGCTCTTTCTGTGCTTGATTTGATTGTGTACGTAAGCATATTTTGTTTAAGATGAACAAAAGGATGACTTGAATGTCTGAAAGCAGCTGCGTGGTCTCTCCTCTCGTCATCTGGCAACCATCTCGGTTTCAATCAGAGTCTTAACCTTTTGATCGGGGAGGGAAACAGCTGAGGGGATAGCCGACATTCTGGAGGGATCTAAAATCATCTTGTGGCCCACAAAACCAAATCAACAATGTCTACATTGTCTTGTATTTTAGCTGGAATTTCTCTCTTCTAGACTGGCTTGTTAAAATATTTTTTGTTGACGCGACACTTAAAAGGTCACTGGGCGGCGGGTGAGGGGCATATTGTTTGGCGAGGTCAACTTGCAAGGGAGGTCAAGGTTCAAAACGGCAAAAGAAAATGAGATCCTCCAACAAATTCCAGCTTTGCGAGTGGGACGACGAGGCAAATTCCTCACTTGCTACCCACAAATGACGTGCTTACTTACCCCCTTTAGCACCAAGTCGTTTGACTCCAACAAACAGGAGCAATGCTGCCAAACATTTCATTTTGTTGGAATACGTTGGTTAGGAAAATACACCTGAGAGTATCGTTGTGTTATCTTTTTTGCAAGAATGGTCACAAAGCGAGTTCACTCACCTTAATGGCGCTGGTGCGAATGGCTGCCGCTGCTCACTTGCACAAAAAAAATCCTGTGACTGTAAAGTGTCCTTGAGAGTTTTGAAAGGCGCTTAGAAATTAAATGTATTATTATTAGTAGTAGTATTAGTATTATTATTATTATAAAGTGGTTAGTTTTGGTACCAATACAGGTAACATCAGAGTTACGAGCGAGTTCCGTTCTGACAAAACGGTCTTAAGTCAAACGGTCGTAAGTCGAAATCCCTTCAAAATGGCCGACGCAAGGTTTACACGACAGGATAGTACACATTGTCAATCTGTTCTTTTTAAGCAACGTTTTCTATTGAATACTATTATACACCAAACTGTTTACAGTTCATTTATAAATTGTATCACTTTTAGTGTCATTTTCACAATTTTATATTTCGTATTATCAATGTTATTACTGTATAACTGTACCTGTAATGTATACAAAACTGTTTACTGCACAGTCCATTTATAAATTTTATACTTTTACTGTCGTTATCATTTTATATTTCATATTATCAATTAACCGCCAGAAGAGGGCACCCGACACACACGCTCGGACTCTGGCGGACGCCGAAGGAAAAAGCAGTGTACAGTACTACAGGAGATGTTGCCGAGACAGTATCTGCACTGTATAACGACTGTATTGAGTGTAGTCATGCAGTGGATTGCTGTGCAAGTGTGTGACATGCTGGCTGGCCAAAATTGTAGTACGTGTTACCGGCTGCTTGTGCGTTGCAGTGCCAGGAGTAGAATTAAAATAAATTATAATCTGGCGGTCGTGGCTGTAAATACGGGTGGTCGTAACTCACGCCGGTCGGAACTCGGATGTTACCTGGACTGTTTATGTAGAGTTGAGACGTTCACAACTGTGCGATGAAATGGCTGATAATACTTGATCTCATGAGATTGTAAACAGTCCCAGAAACATGTCCAGGAGGTATCAGCTCAGGCCCAGGGTCCCCAGGCTCCGCCAGGACCCGGGTCGCAGCGCGGGTCCTCGTCGGGGAAGTGGACGGGCAGGGCGCTCTGCTGGTGGTGGCTAAGGCGGCCCAGGAGGCGCTCCACCACGGCGGGGTAAAGGCCTGACACTTCCTCCCTCTCCTCGGGGTCCTTCACCACGTCGAACAGCATCACAGGCTTCAGGGGGTGCGAGGCCCTCGCAGAGGACCCGTTTGGGCCGGGTCGCGGAAACCAAACGTCGCAACCTGAGGCCGGGCCAAAGGATGACATGGTGGGCGTGGGCGGGGTTGGCACTTGAGCGGCGTGGTGTGGCGCTCACCTGGGTATCCCGTCAGCAGTTTCCAGTTTGATGATCGGATGGCGGCGTGGATAGACACGTTGAAGCCGGAGCGGAAGACTCCTCGCTCGCCATGTCGCGGACGCGTCCAGCCGGGACCTGCATGCAATACAAGGACACTTGATCAAATGCCGAGGTCGCTTTGAAACATACACCACCTCCCCCTGCAGCAACCACAGATCTATGTATTGGGGTTTCCATTGGAGCCTATTATAGACTTCCAGAAGACAAAATTCTTTTTTATGTATTTATTTTTTAACAGAACAAAGCAGTCACAAGACTTGGGGGGGGGGGGGCGACACGTATGTGTCATGGACTTACACGGGGTGATATCGTTGTAGAGCGGGTCAATGTTGTGCAGCAGCTCCAATCTGGGCGAGGCAAAGCCTTTGCTGCAATACAAACAAACAATGTGTTCAATATAAACACAACTTTCTTTTGACATTCAAAATAAGTTGGTGATAAAATGACACATTTTGCTGTTCTCGCAATGGAACATTTGAGATTTCAATTTTCTCATCACCTAAACTCAATGTCAATTTTTTTTAAATTAAATTATAAAAAAAATGAATCCGTGCTAACTCATTTGAAAACGTAAAACTTGCTTTCTTAATGTTCTAAATACAGGTAAAATCCAAGTTACGACCGGCGCGATTTACGACCACCAGACCCTTTTTTTATTTTATTGATTTTTTATTCTACGCCTGGCACCGCAACGCGCAAGCAGCCGGAACGCGTACTACAATTTTGGCCAGCCAGCATGTCACACACTCGCACAGCAATCTACTGCGTGACTACACTCAATATTGTAGTTATAAAGTGTAGATGCCGTCTCGGAAACATTTGCTGCAGCACTGTACACTGCTTTTTTTCCTTCGGCATCTGCCTGAGTATGTGTGTCGGGCAACCTCTTCTGGCCGTTAGCAGGGAGTGCATTTTTTCAACAGCTGTGTTCTTTACGTACAAGTGTTTTCTTAAATCCAATAAAATCGACACTAAAAGGTAAGTATAACATGTATAAATGAACTGTACAGTAAACAGTTTTGTATACTTTATAAGTACAGTTACACAGTAATAATCGATAATACAAAATATAAAATGATAAATATATAATAGTATTCAATAGAAAACGTTGCTTCAAAACCAGCCACTTTGAATTGCTTTCGACTTACGACTGTTTTGTCGGAATGGAACCTGGTCATAACTCTGATATATATTTTGAAAGATGTATTTCTTTGTTTTTTTGTGTGGTGAGTTTGTAAAATTACTATTAAATTACTAATTAATTTGCTCTCTATAATAAAAATGGAAGCCCCTCCTACCCCCCAATTACATTCCTGGAATACAAACAACAATGTGTTCAATAGAAACACAAATCCCCGCCCCCTTTGCTCTCTGCAACGAATTATAAACAAGCAAGAAGAGAAGACAAAAAAAAAAAAAGCATCACCTGATCGTGTTCCAAACGTCGAATCCATCCAGAGGCTTGGTGGCATTGAGGCGGCCCCCCGCCAGTCCCACCAGAGTGGGCAACCAATCCGAGATGTGGACCAGCTCCCGGCTGGCGCTGCCCGGCTGCTGGAGAAGGGGGCCGGACACGAATCCCACCCCGCGGACGCCCCCCTCCCACAGCGACCACTTCCTACCTCGCAATGGCCAGTTGCTGCCCCCTTCCAGCGTCTGGCCGCCATTATCTGTCCGAGAGATCGAACCGGGACACCATTCACAGCGAGCCTTTTTTTTGTTGACATTGTCCAATGAAATGAAAACCGGCGACGGTTGACCTGCCTACCAGTGGAGAAGACCAGGACGGTGTTCGTCCAAAGTCCGGCCTGGTGCAAAGCCAGGCTGATGTTGCCCACAGCCTCGTCCATGGCCGCCACCATGCCGGCGTAGGTACGGCGCCTGGGGTCGCGGATGAAGGCGTACGGCGCCACGTAGCGCTCGGGAACCTCCAGGGGCGAATGCACCGCCTGAAGCGCCACGTACAGGAAGAGAGGCTGAAAGAAAAGCACCAAAAGTCTTCACATTACAGCACAAGTCGTTTTTTTAAATTGAATAATCATAAAGGGTTATTTTTGCTATTTTAAAAATTTGCAAAAATATTTGTTTTTTCCACAGAGGGAGGGGGGCTTGAATAGAAACACGTTTCCGACATTTAGGTTGTGAGAAGGAAAAAAGGAGAAAAAAAGAAATAAGGAAAAAAGGTTAAAAAAAGAAAAGAAGAAAAAAGGAAAAAAGGCAAAAATGAGAAAAAATGAGAAAAAAAACATATAAAAGGGAAAAAGGAAAAAAAAGAAAAAAGAAAATGTAAGAAGAAAGAAGAAAGAAAAAGAAAGACAACGAAAGACAGAAAAGGAAAGAAAGAAAAGGAAGGAAAGAAACAGAAATAAAGAAAGAAAGAAAGAAAGAAAGAAAGAAAGAAAGAAAGAAAGAAAGAAAGAAAGAAAGAAAGAAAGAAAGAAAGAAAGAAAGAAAGAAAGAAAGAAAGAAAGAAAAAGAAAAAAAGAAAGGAAGGAATAAATAAAGTGGATTTACGTGGGATAAGAGATGTGAGACAATCTCTTTTCGTCAATGGATGCTACAGCTTCGTATTAGCTTTCAACATTTAGCTTGTAGCAGACGTGCACATTCCACTTTGAGGTCTCTGATCCACTGGTAAAAAGGACGCTTTGATCCTCTCCTCTTTCATCTAGAACTGCTTCATCAGAATCAGAATCAGAATCAGAATCAGAATCAGAATCATCTTTATTGCCAAGTATGTAGGACACACAAGGAATTTGTTTCCGGTAGAACACGCTGCACTAGTATCGTTGTCAAAAAAACTGCTAAGTGGCACTATACAGTTCCATTTTGCCTACTGTTGAAAGAGTTCAAAGAGTTAATGGCTCTACAAAAATACTACAAAAAGGGTGCAGAATGTGCTTAAGATTGAATTACTGTGACTTTGTGTTGTGTCACATTGTTATTTTTTGTTGTTGTTTTGACTTCAAGATGGCTGCCGCTAGAGTCGCTGCCTTTACAGCAGCTCCCGTATTTTGTTTTTCTACTTCCTTTACTTTCCCCTTCCTTTTATCACTTTACTGTTGTGAAATGTCAATTTCTCCACTGTGAGACTAATTATCTGTGTATGTCTGTTGTCAATTGTCTGTCTTTTTTAGCCACATTATAAGTGCCTTGCACGCTGGGTCGAAGAGGACATTAATTTCACCTGTACTGCATGTCATGCATATTAGCATATTTGACAATAAAGCTGACTTTGACTTTATCACTATGATTATTATTATTGCTGTGGTTGCTATGATTTTCATTGATGATAAGAAGGCGCTCACCTTTTTGGGGTCGTGGTTGGCGATGATGTTGACGGCCTTCTGGCTGAACAGCTCGGTGGAATAAGCGCCTTGGTATCCCGCGGCGGCCATTTCATCTTCCCGCAGGTCCAAAGCGCAGCGACTCGCCTTGAGGGCAGCGATGGGGCTACAGCGGATGTGAGTGTAGTAGTTTTCGCTGCCTGTCAGGTAGCCTGGAGGACACATCCCAAAAAGCGGCATTGGAAATCTCTAGGAAAACGTGCGGAAAAGACGAGGCGCGTACACACCGAAGAAGGAGTGGAAGCCGCGGCGCGTGGGCAGGCAATCCTTTTTGTACATGCCCAGGTGCCACTTCCCCACCATGTGCGTGGCGTAGCCCGCGTCCGACAACAGCTCTGGCAGCAGCGTCTCGTTCAGCGGCACGCAGTACGGCTGGCACGGCCAAATGATCTGGTGCTGCATGCCCGTGTGGATCTGACGGCATCAAACACGCAACATGCCGATGAGAAATAATAATAATAATAATAATAATAATAATAATAATAATAATAAGAAGAAGAAGAAGAAGAAGAAGAAGAAGAAGAAGAAGAAGAAGAAGAAGAAGAAGAAGAAGAAGAAGAAGAAGAAGAAGAAGAAGAATCAAAATAATAATAATAATACATTTCATTTATAAGCGCCTTTCAAAACTCTCTAGGACACTTTGCAGTCACAGGATATTTTTTTCTGCGGGTGAGCAGCGGCAGCCACACGTGCCAGCGTTCACTCAACCCGGAGGTAACATAAAGGTAAAAAAAACAACTAAATAACAAATAATACGACAAGACAAAGACACAGAGAGTCATTCATTCTTCAGCACTTTCTGTACCCTCGTTGTGACATGAAGCAGTTATAGATGAAAGAGGAGAGGATCAAAGCGTCCTTTTCAGCAGTGGATCAGGGACGTCACGGTTTAATGTGCACGTCTACTAAGAGCGACGGCGGTGGTGGCCACGCCAAAGCCGCTTCCGATGGATCCATCCGGAGGCCACGGCGAGCGGGAGAGTGAACTAGACCCGAACCACCGTGGCCTTCAACTTTTTGAACGGGTACATTGATGGACATATTGAAAACCATTTGAAAAGGTGTCATGGCGGCTTTATTTCGGATGACATGTTTTTAAAAATGCAATGGAGAAGTCAAGGTATAAAATTGTGATTCTCTGAATTCACAGATACTAAAGTGAATCACTTGGTTGCTGTCAGAGATGTTCGATCGGACACTGTGGACGAAGGCTCGGAACCAGAAAGATTGTCTTTACAGCCGTTCATGACGGACGCCCGAATTCTGCAGCCCTCTGCCAAGCTATTTATTGAGTATATGCAAATGTAACTGATACATTAGTAAAACATAGTTTTCTTCATAGAATACCATGCCCCTGGAACGTTCAGAACCCCAACAGCTGTAAGCAATAAAACATTGTCTTTTCCATGAGCTGATAAATTTGTAACCTGGCTTATGAGCTCTTCCTGTGAAGGATCTTCAAGTCGTAAATAACTTCGGTAATAAAGGAGTATCCCAAGTCCTAAATTCTGTCCAAGGCCAGATCTCCTAGTTCACAGGTGTCAAAGTCAAGGCCCGCGGGCCAAATCCGACCCACCACATCATTTTTTTCGGCCCGCGAAAGCAAATCAAACTTGTTGAATTCCATGATGATTGCTAAAATCTGAGCCAAAATTTCATATTTTTGGATGTCAACCACAATAAAAGTCATTATTCCTTTCGGCTTTTCCCTTCAAGGGGTCGCCACAGCAAAGCAGTGTCCTCCATCTTTAGAGGTTTGATCCGCATGTTTGTTTTGGCCAAGCTTTTACGTCGGATGCCCTTCCTGACACAACCCTCTGTATTTATCCGGGCTTGGGACCGGAACAAGAAGACATATGTCCCTTTGTGGCTACAGAACAAGCAACTCGCTCAGTAAAAGGCTCCCAAACACAAAATGGTAATCGGCACAGCAACATTCAAAAAAGCAAAAACTATACTCACCATTTGATGACAATGCTCTGATCTTACTGTGAAATGGGCATCTCTTTCCTTACATTACATCACAAACAGAACTCCAGTCCTTTAAGATGCTTTATCTTCCAGTCACAGTATATCTAAATGATCTCTTTCCCTATATTACATCACAAACAGAACTCCAGTCCTTTAAGATGCTTTATCTTCCAGTCACAGTATATCTAAATGATCTCTTTCCCTATATTACATCACAAACAGAACTTCAAAGTCCTTTAAGCACACGAAAGCTAAAAACTGCTAAATTAACACTAAAAATAATAATAGCGATATTACTATTAATACTACTACTAATATCGATGAGAAGGTTTCTTCAGCCGTCATCTGTACAAAAGTGAAGGTTTCGGACGTTTCGCCTCCTATCCAAGAGGCTTCGTCAGCGAACTAAAGTGTACACTTTAGTTCGCTGACGAAGCCTCTTGGATAGGAGGCGAAACGTCCGAAACCTTCACTTTTGTACAGATGACGGCTGAAGAAACCTTCTCATCGATGGACCACTCCTGTACGACTGAGAGCTTACACAGACGTACTACTACTACTAATAATAATAATAATAATAATAATAATAATAATGATAATAAGTACAATAGCTCTGAAATGTAATTATCGTAAAAACCATGAATCGTACTAAACGGAACTAACTATACATGTGTGTGTGATTAAGCAGTTTAGTCACTTCCGGGTCGAATGTACGCTGGCGCGCTTTTGGCTGCCGCTGTTCGCCCGCAAACATTTTGGCTTCTTTTTGTTTTTTTACGATTCCTGTACCACTGGAAATACTCGACAGTCACCAGAGGAACTTATGGTCGAACTCCAATCTGCTTTGGCTGTCGGATCGTCTCGTGATTCCGGTCGTTTATCCGGACCGCGAACAAGAACACGGACGATCTCCACCCACCTGTACCCGCTGGTGAGGGCTAACCTGGGCGCTGCCTGTCTCTGGACGTTGCTGGGTGCTATCATGTCGCTCCTCCAACGACCCGTTGGACGGCTGCAATATTCGGCGTCAGAGCTGCTTGAACTCCGCTCCCGGTGGACGAGCGTGCCACAGGCGATTTTCCGATTCCCGGAAATCGCTCGCCGCCCTTCCCGGAGGTATATCCACCGCGGATCACGTCGAGACTTTCACCTCGACGACTCCAAGGATATCACCTCCCTGTGGTCATCTTTCCGCCGGTCACGCAGAGGTTACAGCCGCTCCGTGCAACACCGTGTGTTGGCCGGCCTGGCTAGGTCGGCCAATACCCCTCAAAATGACACCACCAGCGTCACTTTCGGCCTCCTGAACATCCGCTCGCTTACGGGTAAGGGTTGTCTTATCCAAGACATCCTTAGTGACCGTAAGCTGGACTTCTTCTGTTTGAATGAGACCTGGCAAACAGCGGGGGACTTTTCCGAGTTGAACGACACGACGCCACCTGGGTTTGTTTACCTCTCAAAACCCCGCCTCTCGGGCCGCGGAGGCGGTCTCGCGATATTTTACCGCGAGATCTGGAAAGTCACTCAAGTACCAGTCCCGGAAACTCTCTCATTTGAATGCCTTGCGTGTCAAATTTCTGGTCCATCTCCCACAGTTATAGCCACTGTATATCGTCCCCCTAAACCACATCGTGACTTTTTAAAAGACTTCTCAGCCGTCCTCACACACCTCTCCACTCTGTCACCAAATATTATTATCCTTGGGGACTTCAACATACACATTGACAATTCCACCCATCCCCTCACCAAAGACTTTATTTCCTCATTGGAGAGTTTTGGCTTACACCAATTCTCTGATTTCCCCACGCATATAAAAGGGCATATCCTGGACTTAATATGCTGCTGTGGTTTTACCCCCGCCAACTGCACAGCAAACGAACTTCCTGTAACGGACCATTTCCTCGTCTCATTTAACGTTCCCATCACACTCTCTCTCCCCAAGCCACCGCGCATCATCACTTATCGGAACATCCAACACATTGACACTGTCACCCTCACTGCAATGGCTGCCAACCTCAAACCGGACTACAACTACCCCCCTGATGAACTTGTTTCCCAATACAACATGGACCTTGCACACATGCTCAACACCCTTGCTCCTGTTAAATCCCGGTCAGTCCAATTCACTCGATCCGCCCCTTGGTTCACCGCCCAACTCCGCTCCACCAAGGCGAAAACTCGGCAGCTGGAAAGACTTTACAGAAAGACCGGCCTCACCACCCACCAGGACATGTACACAGCTCACCTCACCCACTACAAGGACTCTATCACACGCGCAAAATCGGAATACTATTCTGGACTGATTGATGCTAACAGTGGGAATTCACGGACTCTGTTTTCCCTATACAACAAAATCATTCAACCCCCTATCTCTCTCCCCCCACACTTTCACTCCTCAGACACCTGCAACGCACTACTTCTGTTTTTCACTGAAAAGATCAACAAGATCCACCAGCACCTCGGCTCCTCTGTATCCCCCCCCCTCCCCCAACCTTCCTACTCCCTATCAACTGCTGTCGTCTTTTGAACTCCCTCATCCCTCCTTACTTTCTGACCTCATCACCAAGTCCAAGAATTCCACCTGTCAACTTGACCCCCTCCCTACTGTCCTCATCAAATCTTGTCTACCTGCTCTCCTCCCTTTTATTTCAGCTATTATTCACTCCTCACTGTCCACTGGAATTGTTCCTGTCCCTCTTAAAACCGCAGCTGTAACACCAATCCTGAAAAAACTTGGTTCAGATCCCAATGATTTCAATAACCTACGTCCAATTTCGCATCTTCCATTTATCGCTAAAATTCTCGAAAAAACCGTCGCCTGTCAACTCCATTCTCACCTCACTCACAATAACCTCTACGAACAATTCCAGTCTGGTTTCCGTCCCCGCCACAGCACTGAATCAGCCCTCATAAAAATCACGAACGACCTTCTCATAGCAGCAGATACCGGCTCCCTCTCTATTCTCATCCTTCTTGATCTATCTGCGGCCTTTGACACAATTTCTCACCCCATCCTGCTCAACCGACTCTCCACTCTAGGCGTGACACACACCCCACTCAGTTGGTTTCACTCCTACCTCACTGGCCGCTCACAGTTTATCCAAATTACCTCATTCACTTCACGGTCCTCCCCTGTGTCTTCTGGTGTGCCCCAAGGTTCTGTCCTGGGGCCCCTTCTCTTTATTATATACCTTCTTCCCCTTGGTGATATCTTCCGCAAATTTGGAATTCATTTTCACTGCTTCGCGGATGACACCCAGCTCTACCTCTCCAGTAAACCCGACGCCTCTCTTCCACCTGCATCCCTTACACTTTGCCTCTCAGAAATCAAATCCTGGTTTTCTCATAACTTTCTCAAACTAAACAGCGAAAAAACTGAACTTCTCCTTGTCGGTACAAAATCCACCCTTCACAAAGCAAACAGTTTCTCTCTCACCATTGACAATTCTACCGTGTCCCCCGCCCTTCAGGTTAAGAGCCTGGGTGTCATCCTTGATAGCACACTATCTTTTCACTCCCACATAAATAACATAACCCGGTCTGCATATTTTCACCTCCGCAATATCAATCGTCTCCGTCCCTCTCTCACCCCTCACACCACTGCTATCCTCGTCCACAGTCTCGTCACCTCCCGTATCGATTATTGTAATTCACTTCTTTTCGGGGTCAATCAAAAATGTCTCCATAAACTCCAACTAGTCCAAAATTCCTCAGCCCGGATCATCACAAAAACCCCCTCATTTCACCACATCACTCCTGTCCTCCAACAGCTCCACTGGCTCCCTGTTAAACTCCGTATTGAATTCAAGATACTTCTGTTTACATTTAAAGCCATCCATAACCTTGCCCCCCCCTATCTGTCTGACCTAATTCAAATCTCCGTTCCTACTCGGGCCCTCAGATCCTCTTCCTCCCTCCACCTCTACACGCCCTCTGCCCGTCTCACAACGATGGGGTGCAGAGCTTTCAGCCGCTCCGCTCCTAAACTCTGGAACTCACTTCCACCCAACATCCGCAACATTGACTCCCTTCCTACTTTCAAATCTCACCTGAAAACCCACCTCTTTAAACTTGCTTACATGGTCTAATTTATTATGCTGTTTTATTATTTATTGCTTTATGCATGATTTTACTGTTTTGTGTGTTGTCTTTGTTGTAAAGTGTCCTTGAGTGTTCAGAAAGGCGCTTGTAAATTAAATGTATTATTATTATTATAAAAAGACTAGAATGTATTATTTAAAATAACTTTGTAATAGTACTCTAAACCCCCAAAAAACTCAGAGAGTCGCGGGTCCAGCGGCGTGTGATGTTTCCGGCTGCGGTACGGTCCCGTTCGGGTGTCTCACCTGGTAGCGCCCGGTCATGAGCTGATTTCTGGACGGGGTACAAAGCGGCTGGACGTAGTAGTTTTCCAAGCGGACCCCCGAGGCCGACAGCTTGTCCAGGTGAGGCGTGTTGATCTCCGACCCGTGGTAACCCACGTCGTACCAGCCCAAGTCGTCCGCCAGGATCAACACGACGTGCGGCTGCTTGGTGGCCGACGCCGCGGGGTAAGCGACGGCCAAGAGCAACGCGAAAAAAGGAAGCTTCGCGGCCATATTCGCCCCACAATTGGGTTCAAGTGGAAGTGGCTGTCACAGCACAAAGTCGAGCGGGACGGCCGCCTGATGGTGTAAAGAGTTCAGGGCCGCACAAACATAGGCGGACATTAATGGTTCGCAAAATTAATCGGAACTCGTCAGCATATTTTGCCGTGAAAAGAGGAGAGTACTTTTCTCCGCGACTCTTGAAAACGCTGCCGTGGACTCAGCAGTCAATCAGGTGACGGGTTCCTTCCCGTCACGTCACGTGATAAACCAGGAAGCATCTCAGCATCTCGGAAGCGGCGGCATACGTGTTGTAATGTTTAGCTTCTTTTTCTTTCGGCTTTTCCCTTCAAAGGGTCGGCACAGCAAATCAGTGTCCTCCATCTTTAGAGGTTTGATCCGCATGTTTGTTTTGGCCAAGCTTTTACGTCGGATGCCCTTCCTGACACAACCCTCTGTACCGACACAAGATTACTTGTGTCCCTTTGTCAAAGTCAAAGTCAGCTTTATTGTCAAATATGCTAATATGCATGACATACAGCACAGATGAAATTACTGTCCTCTCGGACCCAGCATGCAAGGCACTTATAATTACTTTAACAAACATAAACATGAAAACGCCAATTTGCCGGGAGAGGGGAGCCGCTGCGTGTTCACGCGCCGCCATCTTGGGAAAAAAAATGAAAAAATACCAAATATGACAACACAAAGACACAGAGTCATTCATTCTTCAGGACTTGCTGTACCCTCTTTGCAGTGACGTGGAGGCAGGGGAGGCAGTGCCTCACCTGTCATCATGGAAAGCTGTCATGGAAATATCAAATGAAAAAATAAATTAAACAGTTATATGTATTTAGTGATTTTTACTTCAAAGTTCTTGTCCATTTAACTTCACCGTTTTAGGATTTTTTTCTAAATCGCTGAATTTTCACATTTACCGTTCAAATACTAAGTAAAGACGAGCAGTGAGGCACCAGCCGGCTGATCCTCACTGTGGATTGCGCAATCACTATGCTTACTGTGCTGGCTTGCTCTGCAGTGAGACCGCATTGCTGTCCTTCTGCATATCGCTATTAAAGCGTTCAAACACGTTGAGTATATGAACTAAATTTCTACAGTTTAGCTGGTGTATATAATGTAGAGTCATTGTACATTATAAACACTGTACTCCAGTGTTTATTTTGTTTTATTTTTATCAATTCGCTGTGCGTAGGTGAGGCACACAGTTCTCCCGCCTCATGACAGGCAGGGGGCGCTTGTGATTCCAGAGATACTTCTTACTCCACGTCTGCAGAATAATAGAATTAGAGACAGAAAGCTACAGTTAGCAAGTAAAGTGCAACCCTGCAGTCATTTTTTCGTGTTGCTTGGCCTCACTTTCAGAATGGAGGATTACATATCTAAATTGAAAGAATTTTCTAAACTGGACTTTCAATCGAAGCAGGAGGTAATAATTAAAGGAAGACCAACACCGGAGCCAAAAGGTTTGCTTCAGACAACGGGACACAATAATCGCTCTTTTCAGGCGGACTGGTACACACGAAAAGGCTGGCTGTGTGGATGTCCAGCAAGAAACCGCCTTTTCTGCTTTTCCTGCCTTCTGTTCTCAATTTGTGACAATGTCTGGACTCAAATGGGATATTGTGACCTGAAAATTTTACAACGGAGCCTCATCAAAAATGAGCGAAGACTCAACATCAGCATCCACAATGCTAAGGTAAAGGAGAACCGGGAGATTTTAAAAGATCTCATCAATGCCACCTGCTTCCTTGCCAAACAACAGCTGGCATTTCATGGAAATGATAAAAGTAAGGGCTCTGCTCATCGTGGCAACTATGTTGAACTATTACATGCTTTCGCTGAGAAAGATGACAGGCTAGCGAGTCATTTTGGGACATCCACTGTATTTTCTAGCCTGTGAAACAGAATACAGAACGATTTAATTGAAGCAGTTGGTGATGTCATTAGAAATGACATTAAAAAGGAGATCGGTGCAGCCCCATTTGTTGCTGTAGAAGTAGACGAGATTGTCATTCTCACCACTGAAAACATAGTCGGAACAGGACTGATCAAGGACGACTTTCTTCATTGGCAGTTATCTCCGTTGAGACAGAGAGACTTTTAAAACTGCAGAAAGATAAGGAAGGCTTCTACAAAGAAGTTATCGATGCCTTTCTTCAGAAGGAGCGGCGCATGGACTAAAGGTAACGCTATAAAAATGTATTTTTTAATTATTTTTTTTCTATGCTACAGTTTGTATATATAAAAAATGCTGACATGAAATTTTAAACAAAATACGTTAACTGTTGCCAATCAAATGGTGAATAAACTACTCTGTAGAGTTCATATGTTTGTAAATCTGACTATGATGACGTCAGTGCTTCACCAGCCATGAACTTCACCGCACGTCACTGCCTCTTTGTGATGACATGAAGCAGTTCTAGTTAAAAGAGGAGAGGATCAAAGCATCCATGTCAGCAGTGGATCAGGGACGTCATGGTGGAATTTGTACGTCTACTACAAGCTAAATGTTGAAAGCAAACACGAACTACAGACTTTTCAACGCTTCATCGACTCTGTCCTGCGCGGTCTTGACTTCTGTTGTGCCTACATCGATGACATCCTCATGGCCAGCAACTACCAAGACGAGCACCTGCAGCACCTGGAAACGGTCTTCAAGCGTCTGGACGAGCACGGCCTGGTCGTCAACTCCGACAAGTGCGTTTTTGGCCAATCCATGGTCAAGTTCCTTGGTCACCTAGTCGATGGCAAAGGAGTACGCCCTCTACCCGGCAAGGTGCAGGCCATCCATGACTTTCCCACACCCAAGACGGTAACCCAATTACAACAATTCCTCGGGATGGTAAACTTCTACCGACGCTTCATCCCGAACTGTGCCGAGGTTGCCCTGCCACTAAACTCGCTGACTGGCAACAGGAAGAAGCATGTTCTCGTCGACCTCTCCTCCGAGCAATTGAAGGTTTTTCAACGGCTGAAAGATCTCGTGGCCGATGCAACACTCCTAGCCCACCCAAGCCCCGATGGTCAGTTGTCTCTCATGGTTGACGCCTCCACGGTTGCAATCGGTGCGGTTCTCCACGACGGCCTCAATGGTGACTGTCGACCCATCGCTTTTTTCTCCAAGGCCCTCCAGCCGGCCGAACGCCGATACTCCACCTTTGCCCGGGAACTTCTTGGTGTCTATCTCAGCGTGAAGCACTTCCGGCACTTCATCGAAGGTAGACGCGTCATCATCTATACCGACCACAAGCCACTCCTCTCCACCATCCCCTCGGCGTCGACAAAGTACCTGGAGCGAGAAGTTAGGCACTTGGACTACCTCTCGCAATTTGACCTTGAGTTTCGCCACGTCCAGGGGGCTCAGAACGAGGTCGCAGATGCCCTTTCTCGAGTTGAGATCAACGCGATCCAGTTTCCCGACGGTCTTGACTACGATGAGATGGCAGCAGCTCAGGTACGAGAAGGTCTGGCCGACCATGCCAACGATTCCAACATCATCGCTGTCCCTCTCCATAACTCTGGCTGCACAATGCTGTGTGTCCAGTCCGACGGCGTCCCTCGACCACTGGTTCCCGACTCCTTCCGGCGAAAGGTGTTCGACTCTCTGCACAGTCTTTCTCATCCTGGAATTCGTGGCACGACCAAGATGCTGGCGAAAAGGTTTTCCTGGAAGGGACTGCAAAGAGACGTGCGAGACTGGGTGCGCGGCTGTCTACGGTGTCAACGCTCAAAGGTCCAGCGCCATACGAAGTCACCCATGGGAATTTTTGACATGCCGGACGCCCGGTTCAGTCACGTCCACATAGATTTTGTCGGACACCTTCCCTCCTCCCGTGGCTTTCGGTACTTGTTGACTTGCGTTGACCGCTTCACCCGATGGTGCGAAGCCCTTCCCTTGTCCGACTGCGATATATATATATATATATATATATATATATATATATATATATATATACAGTAAAGTCTCGTTATATCGGATATATCGATAGTCCCGGTTATATCGATACTATTTCGATGCACGCACGGAGAAAATTACATGCAAACAGGGTCGGATATATCGATAGTCCCGGTTATATCGATATTTTTTCGGACTCCCTTGAATATTGATATAACGAGACTTTACTGTATATACAGTAAAGTCTCGTTATATCGATATCGGATATATCGATAGTACCGCTTATTACGATACTATTTCCATGAACGCAAGGAGACAATTACATGCGCGCAGGATCGGATATATCGATAGTCCCGGTTATATCGATATTTTTTCCGACTCCCGAGAATATCGATATAACGAGACTTTACTGTATATATATATATATATATATATATATATATATATATATATATATATATATATATATATATATATATATATATATATATATATATATATATATATATATATATATATATATATATATATACACAGTGAGACCTCAACTTACGAACTTCATTGGTTCCCAGACAAAGTGTGTATCTCAAAAAATACATTCCCATAGGAAACCATTAAAATGGGAATAATCCGTTCCCGGGTTTCCATAAAATATAGTTTTTAACTAAATAAGCCTTAAAACTACACACAACGTACCCTATTCTATGTATAATAAATGTGCTATTGTATCGTAATGAAAGAAATACACTGCATTGTATCATAAAGTCACAAAGAGAGGCACATTACATGAGGACTGTAATTAAAGAAATAAACTGTGCTGTAAAATAAAGTTTTTTTCAACTTCTTCGATTGCCTGAGACCGTCGCTTTGAGAGCACGGAAACACCTTTTGCAACAGACGCACCTTTGATGGCTTCTCTGTTCCGGAGAATGGGAGCAATGTTTGACTTAGCATAGCCGTGCTCTGTCACTAAATCACACAAACGCACACCTCGTTCGTGTTTTTCAATCAGCTCCTTCTCAGCAACGGTGATTTTATTTTGTGTCTTCTTGGGCTGAACACGAGCCTGTGGTGGGTTTTTTTCGGTCCCATCATAATAAAATTATCAGCAAAAAGCTCCAAGTAGGCGATCGACGTGTGCATTCAATGAGAGGGGGTGTGCAAAATAGCGCCGGCTGGAGCGCTGTTCGGCCGTGTGCTTCCGCCGAAGATCACCCCGCCAGCCGTGGTGGGTGTGTATTATGAAAATAGTGCTTATTATAAGGTTTAATTTTCATAAATTAGAGGTTCTTAACACGAAAAGTTTGTAAGATAAGGTGTTTGTAAGTTGAGGTCTCACTGTATATATATATATATATATATACAGTAAAGTCTCGTTATATCGATATTCAAGGGAGTCCGAAGGCAGCAATTAAACCCACACACCTGCGGCTGATCAGGACTTGATTGGAAAGCAGGGCTCTTAAGGCAGAGAGCCTCTGAGTGTGCAGCTTGGGGAAAGACAAGCTCGATTGCTGTGCTCTGTGGTGAAGTTGATTGCTGCGTGGAACTCATTGCCAGTTGGGACCACACGCCTGGACACTGGATTTGAACCTAGCTAAGGTGGCTAGGCTACATGACGAGGACGTCAAGAGGGGTGAGGCCTAGAGACTCTTGTAAAGAACTCCGTCTTCAGTTTTACCTCAGAAGAGACTTTATTTGGATTTAAGTAGCAGAAGAGACTTTATTTGGATTTAAGTATCAGAAGAGACTTTATTTTGACAAGTATTGGAAGAGACATTATTCGAACCTTTGTTGCTTGTGAATTCCCCCTGGAACCCTTGATTAAAACCTTTTGTTTGTATCCAAACCTGTCGTCCATTGCACTTCTTGTCCCGTCCCGCTGAGAGCTAGCCTCTCATGATATCACAATATATATATATATATATATATATATATATATATATATATATATATATATATATATATATATATATATATATATATATATATATATATATATATATATATATATATATAAAATGTCCAGACATGGCGGCGCCGGACACAGCTATGATATGTCCCTACTCTCAGGTTGGGGGAGCAGAGGACCACTCCCTGCGGCCCCACCGATTGTTCCTACGTTCCTGACTAACGACTGGCCTGTTTGCACCACTCCCTCCGGTATCACCTCATCAGCATTACTAATGTTGCATAACCTGTGTTCCCTAAGCAGACTATTGTATGAGCGATCCAAATTGAACCTCACCCCAACAGACCGGTTTAATGAAGGATTTAGTTGTTTTATGAGAATCGCTTCTTTTACTCCCCTTTCAAACCATCTATGTTCTTTTGCTAAGATTTTAACCTCATTGTCATCAAATGAGTGGTTGCTAGCTTTTCAGTGCAAATGTACTGCCGATTGAGGCCCACTAGTATTATCCCTGCGATGTTGATAAAGTCTTTTGGAGAATTTGTTGAGTCTCCCCAATGTACTGCTCTTTACAATTTTCATTCTTACAATGTATTGAATAAACTACATTACTTTGTTTTTCATTTGGCAGCCTATCTTTTGGATGCACTAATTTTTGCTTTAACGCGGTTATCGGTTTGAAATAAGTAGGAATTTTGTGTTGCCAAAGGACTCTGTAGTTTTTCAGAAACTCCTGCAATGTAAGGTACTGCTACTCCTCTGCTTTTTGTATCTTGAGAATTTTTTGTTTCATTCCCTATTCTTTCTTTTTGACATTTGTTAAATGACCACTGAGTGTACCCACAGTTTGAGTGCTCTCCTGATATGTTTTGACTCCTTTTCTCTACCTTCGACGCTTGTTGGTATTAGTTTAGCCCTATGCAGGAGGGCTCTGATAACTCTTTTGTGTTGTAAAGGGTGGTTAGATTCGAAAAATAAGTATTGGTCAGTGTGCGTAGCCTTCCTAAAGACTTGTTTTTAGCGCTCTGTCCTCGTTTATAATTACTTTACAATCCAAAAGGCTAGTTGGTTCTCTTTAATGTCCTCACGAGTAAATTTAATGTTGATGTCTACCGAGTTGAGGTGATCTGTGAAGGATTGAATTTCTTGTTTTTTAATTATAACAAAAATATCGTCCACATATCTAAGCCAGTGTCTAGGTTTTGTCCCCGGGAATAATGTGAGGGCCTGTTTCTCCATCTCTTCCATGTACAGATTAGCCACTATGGGTGAAACTGGTGAGCCCATAGCACAACCATGAATTTGTATGTGAAATTTCTCCCTAAATTTAAAATACGTAGTATTAAGGCAGATTTCCAATAATTGGCAGATGTGATCCGGTTTAAGTTTGGTTCTTTCATGCAGAGAAACATCCGACAGCAGTCTCGTCCTCACCACTGAGACTGCTGCTGGGGTTGGGACAGATGTAAAGAGAGAAGTCACATCGTAAGATGCCAAAGTTTCCTCAGGTTCCAATATGAGGTCTTTGATCCTCTCTACAAACCCTGTGGTGTTCTCTACGTGATATTCTTTGTTACCAACCAACGGAGCTCAGATAGGTTTTAAATATTTGGCTACATTGTATGTAGAGGTGTCAATGCTACAAACAATGGGTCTGAGGGGGAACCCTTCTTTATGTATTTTTGGCAGGCCATAGATAAATGGCGTGGCCTCTCCCGGGTATAATCTAAAATACATCTGTCTATATGTTTTCCTTTCTCTAACTTTTGGTGACAGTCTATCATTTATTTCTTGTATCTATTGGAAGGGTCCCTTTTTAGTTGCTCATCAGACTTAGAATCGCTGATTAACCTATTTATTTTGTCTTCATAATCCAATGTGTTGAGAAGCACTGTGCATCTGCCCTTGTCTGCTGGGAAAATAGTAATATTTTTGTCTTTTTGTAGAGTAGTTAACACCTTTCTCTCTTCTAATGTTATGTTGGACAGAGGTAGTTTGGGACTACTGAGATTTGATGACAATGTTCTGATCTTACTGTGAAATCTCTTTTTCTACATTACATCACAAACAGAACTTCAAAGTCCTTTATAGGACAACAGACATCACCCTCCTGTTTCCTAACTGACGTAAAAAAAAAAAAACGCTTAATAGCATCCAAAACAACCAAAACACGCAGTATGATATTTCTAGTCAAATGCAAAACACCAATAAAAATGACTTAAAGTGTCCAAAAAGTACTTCAATTTGAAACTGGAAGTGGCCAGTGTTGTAATGTTTATAACAATAATAATACATTTCATTTATAATTGCCTTTCAAAACTCTCAAGCTAACTTTACAGTCACAGGATAAGTTTTTTTCAATGGGTTCACTCAACCCGGAAGTAACTCAAATAGAAAGATAGCTACTTAGCTCAGAGATAGCTAATAATAACAACACATTTAATTGATAACCGCCTTTCAAAACTCTCAAGGTCACTTTACAGCCACAGGATAAGTTTTTATTTATTTTGTATTTTCATATTACTTTACCCATTTCCCGAATATACGATCAATTATTATTGATTATTTTTATTGTTTAGTTGAGATCACAGAATGAAATAAAAATAGTGGAACTAAAAACAACCACCGTTGCATTGTTTTACTAATAGTCGGAATTTCTGACCAAAAGGTCTTCTAAATAATAACAGAAAACCATCATCAGCACTGTTATCCAGATTTATAGCTAATTTGACTTTATTTCACACGCTAATGGTGTACAGTACATTGATTGCATCGCATTGAAAAAATACATTGATTATAAAAACTGTACAAACATTAATTCTGTCACTAAAATGGCAATGACATTACATTATTTGTCTAAATGTACTAAAGGAAATGTAAACCGTTGGATTTGAAAATTACAATTCAGTTCAAAAATCGAGAAAGCAAACTTGTGTCCACGTCACGTGACCGCGGACCGAGGTGATGTTCTCAGAACTTCTCATGCCTTGCTCGTGGCTTTGTTGCTCAGGCGGGTTCGCGTGGGCTCTGTGAGCACCAGGGGCTCCTGGATCACAGCGGCCGGGTACTTCCTTCCCAGCAGCTCCACCTCCACTTTGTGGCCGACTGACGACAGCTCCACGGGCAGATAGGCAAAGGCCAGGCTGTGGTGGGCGCTGTAGCTGTAGGCCCCCGACGTGGTGTTGCCCACCACCTGAAGGAGGAGAAATGGGTTAGCTAGATGGCGAGTTGACGCGGATGAGGGATTGATATGGGGAAGTGGCTTGGATCTCAATTTGGGGGGTGAATTTTCCTGACTGTAAATCTTCATCTTTGGAAATGCGTCAATCACCTCAGCAGCTGAGAGCGACAGCGGCTCACCTTTCCGTCAAGCCACACCGTCTCGTTGCCCTCGGGGTCGATGTCCTGCGTCTGCACTGCAAGGTATGACAACTTCCTCTCCAGGCCCTTGGCTTTTATCTCCTGAAGCGCCGCCTTGCCGATGAAGTCGGCGGTCTGTAAAAAAAAAATAGGTGTTGTGATTCAATTAATGCCATTTGATTGCTTTAAATACAGGTAACATGCGAGTTACGACCAGCACAAGTTACGACCACCCGTACTTACGACCACGACCGTGAGACCCCCCCCCCCTTTTTTTTTTTCATTCTACGCCTGGCATCGCCACAGTGTCAGCCTGAGTCGGAGCGTGTGTGTGTCGGGCAACCTCTTCTGGCCGTTATCAGGGAGAGCAGGGTAAGTATAACATTTATAAATGAACTGTACAGTAAACAGTTTTGTATACATTACAGGTACAGTTGTACAGTAATAATCGATAATATGAAATATAAAATGAAAAAAACGACACTAAAATAATCTCACAGCAATCTACTGAGTGACTACACTCAATACAATAGTTATAATGTGCAGATACCGTCTTGGCAACATCTCCATAGTACTGTGCACTGCTTTGTATCCTACGGTGTCTGCCTGAGTCCGAGCGTGTGTGTTGGGCGACCTCTTCTGGCTGTTATCAGGCATTATTTTTGTGTGTGTGTGTGTGTGTGTGTGTATATATATATATATATATATATATACACACACACACACACACGCGCATACACATACACATACACAGTAAAGTCTCGTTATATCGATAGTCCCGGTTATATCGATACTATTTCTATGCACGCACGGAGAAAATTACATGCAAACAGGGTCGGATATATCGATAGTCCCGGTTATATCGATATTTTATATTTTTTTCGGACTCCCTTGAATATCGATATAACGAGACTTTACTGTATATATATATATATATATATATATATATATATATATATATATATATGTGTGTGTGTGTACCTAGTATTTTGCATTTTTGTACTTTTTTTTTACATGCTTAATTTTGTATTTGTACCTACAGTATATGTTGTCTTAATACTGTAATTATGCTGTATTCCTGACGTATATTCTTTAACCCACTATATAAAATCTAAATATAAAATATAAATCGAAAATATGAAATATAAAATGATAAAAACGACACTAAAAGGTAAGTACATTTACATTTACAAATCAACTGTACAGTAAACAGTTTTGTATACATTACAGGTGCAGTTCTACAGTCATAAAAATCGATAATACGAAATATAAAATGCTAAAAATGACACTAAAAGTGATCAAATGTATAAATAAACTGTAAACTGTTTGGTATATAATAGTATTCAATAGAAAACGTTTATTTAAAAACAATAGATTGACATCGTATACTATCCTGTTGTGTAAACATCACGTCAGCCATTTTGAATGGATTTCGACTTATGACCATTTGACTTACGACCGTTTTGTAGAACGGAACCTGGTCATAACTCGGATGTTACCTGTAATGTGCAATATGGTCATTTTATATTGTGAATTTATAACAATGGTGCATCTGTGATTGTTATGAAAGCCCAAGAGTTGCAAGATGGCGGAGTAGGTTGTTGTCCTAGCTACGCTTTCATGGCTTTACCTTGTTGAGTTTGATGAAGTAATCTAAGCCGGCCTCCAGGGGGTTAGTGTCACAGTTCATCTAGAAAGACGAGAGACGGAATGATATAAAACATCAAACAAAAACCATGGCTGTGAAAATGCAAGGTTGTTACCTCGGCCCCCCAGCCTCGGAAGCCCTTCTCCAGTCTCAGGGAGGCCATGGCGTAGGTGCCAAAGTTGTCGATGCCGTACTCCCTTCCCGCATCCATGATGGCCTGGTACACAGCCGCCATGTTCCTCTGGTCCACGTACAGCTCCCATCCCAGTTCACCTGAGCGTCCCGTTGAGGTCAACAACAATGCGCAAGCACACCCCCCTCCTCCGAATGCCGCCTACCCGTGTAGGAGATCCTGATGGCTCGAAGTGCGACGCCGTCCAACTGGATGGACTTGCACTGGAGAAATTTAAAGCCTTGATGGCTCATGTCCTCCTGGGTGATCTTTTGAAGGACCTGGCGGGACTTGGGCCCGGCCACCCCCAGCACGCCGAGCTCTTCCGTGACGTTGGCAATGTCCACGCGGTAGTGGCCGATGGCCGCCTCTGTCTCCATCCACCTGAAGGGCGCCATTGCATCGGGCCATACGTCACCCCAGTCCAAAAACGCACAGCATAGAGTAGTTTGAGGTCCGGTTTTCACCTGAGGTCGTGGAGCTCTGATCCGGAACCGGTGATGAGCAAAAACTCCCCCGGTGCCACCTGGGTCACCGTGACTTCAGCGTAGACTCTCCCGGCGGGCGTCAACATGTGGCTGATGTTGGTGTGGCCCACCTGAAGGCAGGACAGCGTGATGAGCGGCCCGCTTAGCGCCGTCGCGGTCCGGCTCTCACCTTGGGCAAGGTGTTGGCAAACAGGCGGTCCAGCAACTTGTGAGCGTCCTTGCCTTTCACTGTGAATTTTCCAAAAGGGCTGAGGTCTATGATGCCCACCTTCTCCATGACCAGCTTGCACTCTCTGCCGACCGGTTCGAACCAGTTGGTGCGCCTGAAGCTGGGCCTGGCCACCCGAAAACAAGAGAAATCAGTCTGCGCCCGTCGGGGGTCCCGGATCTGCTGCCGCCTTACTTGTATCCGGTGTCATCTCCCGCTTTGTAAAACCAGTGTGGCTGCTCCCAGCCGGTATGGAAGCCCATGGACGCTTTGTCCTTGACAAGGTCGTATACGCCGCTCGTCCGGCGGGTTGGCCGTCCGGCAAAGCGCTCCTCCTTGGGGTAACCGACTAGGGAGACGAGGGGTCACTTGGTCCCGCGGATGGCGCCGACCCGGATTCGGCGCAAAAAGGTTCTCGAGCGTCCTTACCCACGTTGTTGAAGCCGTAGGATTCCCGGGCTTTGGCGCACAGGAAAGGGACGTCCACCCAGTTTCCGTAGCGGTTGGGGTCGCATTCGATCAGGTCGTACGGAGGCTCGCCGTTTCGGATCCAGTCGCTGAGGAACTTGCCGATGCCGCCGGCGTGGATCACACCGTACCCGAAGCCGATGGCCGTCCAGTAGTTGGAGGCTCCTTGATGAGGTCCCACCATGGGCAGCAGGTCAGGGGTGTAGGTGATGGGGCCCGACACCATGTTGATGATGTCGGCTTTCTTCAGCACGGGGACCATCTCCATGGCCATTTCCACGTGCTCCA
Organism: Hippocampus bargibanti; assembly: GCF_051943395.1. Classification (NCBI taxonomy): domain Eukaryota; kingdom Metazoa; phylum Chordata; class Actinopteri; order Syngnathiformes; family Syngnathidae; genus Hippocampus; species Hippocampus bargibanti. The sequence goes on along the minus strand of NC_142751.1, from coordinate 3,461,668 downwards.
TGATCCGGTCCAGATCCGACTCAAACAGCTCCTTGCCGAAACCTGAAGCGGGAGGGATGGAACGTCTTCCCGTAACCACCACCCGGATTAGCGTAAAACAAAGATACACAGACCTGGAGGTACGCCGTCTCGAAGCCAAGAGTCTTGCAGGACCATCTTGTCCATCTTTTCGTAGGGCCCAAAGAGAAGGCCGTCCCTTTCCTGCCGCAGATAGTAGGAGCCCTCTAGGTCTCTGATGACGGCCAGTTCCTTCTTCAGGGCCTTCACCTCCGGCACTGTCGCCGTCACCACGTACTGGTGATGCACCGGAATGGTGGGGTGCTCAAAACCAATCAACTTGCCCACCTCGCGAGCCCAAAAACCTGAAACCAGTCGCGTGGCTTAACTAACTCGTCCAAAGTGAAAACTTCTGGCAAACATGAAGAATCATGGCAACAAATTGGGAAACGTGCCAGCTCGTATTCCGCATTCGTGGCAATGATAGTCAGAGGTTCTCAGCTCCAACAAGGAGTTTTTGTTTTTTATTTCTCTATAACCTTATATGGTAAAAAAAAATAAAATCTGCTATGTTGGTAAAATGTCCCGTTGGTATCTTGAACTAAACAAGCAATTTTGATGACTCGCTAGCTTGCAATAAACGAAGCAGGTTCTGAGATTTAGTTTTTATTTTGAAGATGGATGTAAATGAATCAGAGGGAAACTATGAAGGCAATTTGAAACCCGCACTGTCCACAAATAGTCAGTGTATTTTTTTTGTGTGAAAAAAATATCTCCGGTCATGTCTGGCCATTGTGTGATGGTAATTCCAAACTAGTCCAAGTCAAGTCCAAGGTCCGTGTGTACCCGCCACCTGAACACTGGACTACAAAGTCAATAAAAGGCACTGGACTGATAAAAGCTCAGCAAAATTAAGCCCGGGAATGCCCACCAACCAGCTGGCAATTCCAGGCAAGTTGCTCAAGTTATTTTTGTCATGGACGTCCGGTCGGTGGCGGGTAACTCGGCAAATAGCTTGAAACTGATCTTATTGGGTCACATAGCAAACGACGTTTTGGAGACTCCGATGACAACTTTTCAGAATCATAATCAGAAAGCCTTTAATCGTCCCACAATGGAGAAATTTGCAAAGGGAAGGAGCTGCTGCAGAGGTAGCCGCACAGGGGGCCCATCTTGTTTTGTGTGGTTTTAGCAAAGCACATTATTTTAGTTGTTTTATTCCACGACTTTTTACATCTTTGCTTTTAAATACAGTAAACCTCTGTTTTTGAATGCCTCAGAACAGACATTTTGGGTTGTTTATGCCTCGTTTGACAACCAAAAATCGGTTGTCGGCCAAACTGAATATACTACTCGACTCCCCCCTCTTCATTATACAGTGATACCATGGCTTACGAACTTAATTGGTTCCCAGACAGAGTGTGTAAGGCGAAAAGTGTGTATCCCAAAAATTAATTTCCCATAGGAAACCATTAAAATGTGAATAATCCGTTCCCAGGTCCCCGTAAAACATAATTTTCTACTTTCTAATTTTCTAAGCCTTAAGACTACACAAAATATACCTTATTTCATGTATAACAAATGTGCTATGGTATTATAATTAAAGAAATTTACTGTAGAATAAAGTCATTTTATTTACCTTTGTGATGGTCGTTGATGGCTTGATGGAATGGAGTGGCCGGTTTCCTCATCATTAAACACTTGATGAGGAACGTAACCTTCTTCTTTCACCATCTTGAGGAATGATCCCTTGTAGGTGCTTTCTCTGTGATCATTTTATCTAGTTCCTCATCATTTGTGTTATGTTTAGCGGGGTTGATAGCTTTTTGCATCAAGTGTACAGAAGGCTTGTGCAGGTTGTTTGTGGAGCCTGATTGATGGGATGTTTTCACCTTGCAGTCTACACTCTGCCTTTGAACTATCAAAGTTGAAACTCACTGTCATCTGCCTGTCTCTTTAATGTTCAAACCACCTCCCCTCACCGCTAAATTCTTGACCAATCGCGTGGCTTTAACTGAAGACTGGGGGCGGCGAATATAGGGGAAAAAAAGTCGGCAGCCATTTTTTGGGGGAGAACGGCTTCACTCTATCTGTAAACCCCACCCACCCCTCACTGCTGCATTCTTGACCAATCACGTGGCTTTAACCAAGGCGGGGGAATAGAGGACAAAAACCGGCTGCCATTTTGTTGTTAGAAGAACGGGCTCGTTCGCGAACGACACATCACTCATTGAGGCAGCTCCGTGTGTATCCCTAAAATGTTTTGAAGATAAAATTTTCATAAATTTCATGTTCGTAAACCGAAAAGTTTGTAAGGCAAGGGGTTCGTAAACCGAGGTATCACTCACTGTACATCACTTTCTGGTGTCGCGTCTCATTGTGACAGACTCGACGCATTATCATCGTGTTGCGTTCCACGGTGAGCAGGCGTGTTTGTATTGTTCAATCACGATTAAAACACATTAATTATAATGGGATTTTGTTTGGTTTTTCAACTAAATCGGTTTTCGAACAGGTTATGGTCGAGAACTGAGGTTTGACGATATCTCTCGCCTTGCCCCGCCGGCTCTGTCTGGCTCGGTTTTATAAGGTTGCTGATCCGCGGTTTTTTTAAATTATTATTACACCGGCGATGATTTGGCCCTTACCCCTTTTGCCTTAAGCATTTATCAAAGAAGCCAACGACTAACTCCTCCTTTTCGTGGCAGCAAAATGTAATCTAATTTTAGCAGATCCTTGCGAGCGATACGGCACGCCTTTGGGAGATTTGCGTCGCTTTGCTCCAGGGACGTGACTGACTACTTTATCCCAGCCACGCTTGTAATCTAGGCTGTAATCTGTTTGGGATGATTTACTCCGATGTTAATTATTGCACAAGGTGCCCTGCTCGAACGCCTTCTGAAAAACAAGCATGCCAACAAAATCCTTCCGGAAAACCGCCGGGACCCGGTTGCCGTTAGTTTTCCCTGAACTCAGCTGGTCGTGATCCGCATGTACAAAGGTCAAGAGTTAGGTAACACGTTTTTTTTTTGGGGGGGGGATACTGGCCGAAATGCTCTCGGAAGGAAGCCTGGCCCAAAATGTGGAGACGTTGGACGTGTTTGCGTTCAAACCTGTGGCATTGACGACGCGGGTGGCCCGGATGGTTCCGTGAGGGGTCCGCACGTCCCATTTGCCGTCGGCCGTGGGCTCCAGGCCCGTAACGGGGGCCGGGTTGTAGATCTGAGCGCCGTACATGCGGGCGCCCGTGGCCAGCGCCATGGTCAAAGAGTATGGGTCGATGTGGCCGTCTCCCGGCGTGTACAGACCGGCCAAGACCTGAAAGCAGCGGACACGGACCACAAAAGGCTCAACCGAGTCGTGTTAGGATTAGGAAGGTTGCTTTCCATTTTAACTTGGCGCCATTCGGTTCGGCCCATGCGGCACAATTAGCGAAGCTCGTATTGCAAATTGACGGGATTGATCCCACACACACACACACCAGTCCACTCTGGACTGGCGTCAGGACGCTACCTTGTCCATGTTGAGCAGAGGGAAGAGCTCCTGGACCTTCTCAGGCCCGATCATGTACTGCTCCGTCACGTGCCAGTGGGTGCGGGTCATCTGGTACCTCATCTCGTCCACGCGGGCGGCCGTGGAGGCAATGCGCACGCTGCCCGGCTGGTGGAAGCCCACTGCCTGCTCACGCGTCACATGAAGAAAATCACAAGTGAGAATTTAGGCCACCGACGAGTCACAGGATTTTCCCACAAAGCTGGTGAAGGGACAATTAGTTTTCCAAACGGAGATTCATGCTGCAGAAAATTGCCATCCAAACGTTTTTAACTCATTGACTGCCAGACGATGCAAAAATGTGTGCCAGGGTTTTTGTCATTTTCACTCAAATTCCAGGACCCACAGAATATTCAGTTTTAAGACTACATTAACATTCAATACAGCGTAAGAAACCATAGACTCTCTTCTTTTATCAAAAAAAAAAGAGTTAAATATAAAAAGATAAAAAGTTATATATCTCCGGAGTTATCTGAGCTTGAAATGGGGGCGTTGTACAAACTACAATACAGTACAGTGATACCTCGGCTTATGAATGCTTTAGCTAACAAACTTTTCACCTTACGAACGTTAAATTTGTGAGAATATAATCTTGGCATACAAACTATTTTTCGGGAAACACACGTAGCGCCACAATGAGTGATGTGTCATTCGCGAACGAGCCCGTTCTCCTAACAAGGAGCTGGAAATGGCAGCCAACTTTTTTTTGGTCCTCTATTCCCTGCCTTCAGTCTTCGGTTAAAGCCGCACGTGATTGGTCAAGAACGCAGCGGTAAGGGGAGGTGGTTTGAACATTAAAGAGACAAGCAGACGACAGTGAGAGAGTTTGAACTTTGATAGTTCAAAGGCAGAGTGAAATTTGGACTTGTTTCAACTTTATTGATAGTTCAAAGGCAGAGTGTAGACTGCAAGGTTAAAATATCCCATCAATCAGGCTCCACAAATAACCCGCACAAGCCATCTGTAGAATTTGAACAGAAAAGACAAGAAAGGGAAGCAGCTATTAATGAAGTTTCTAGTGTGTCTGCCTGCATCTGTTGCAATATCACAACTTCCAAGATGTACAACCCAGTGCTCCTTGAGACACATTATGCAAAAAGCTATCAACCCAGCTAAACAGAACACAATTAATGAGGAACTAGGTAAAATTATCACAGAGAAAGTACGGTAACTTCACTCGGATATCGTCAAGAGCTGGAAGTTTGTCATCCATTGATGATTTCAAGGCGAGCCACGGATGGTTCGAGGACTTTAAGCGTCGTACCGGTATTCATTGTGTCATTCGTCATGGTGTGGCTGACAAAGCTGTCAAAGCTTACAAGGAATCATTCCTCAAGATGGTGGAAGAAGAAGGCTACGTTCCTCATCAAGTGTTTAATGCTGATGAAACCGGTCACTCCATTCCATCAAGCCATCAATGACCATCACAAAGGTAAATAAAACAACTTTATTATACAGTACAGTTTTTTTTATTACAATACCATAGCACATTTATTATACATAAAATAATGTATATTTTGTGTAGTTTTAAGGCTTATTTCATCAAAAATTACGTTTTATGGGTACCTGGGAATGGGTTATTCTCATTTTAAAGGTTTCCTATGGGAAATTAATGTTTCTAATACACATTTTTTGCCTTACACACACTTTCTGGGAAACAATTAAGTTCGTAAGCTGAGGTATCACTGTACATACATATTGGTTTCTATAGTGCTTTAACAACAGCTAACAAAGCGCTAACATGAACAAAAGGCAAATAATGCCCCCTTGTGGAAGGGAAAAACATTGCCAGAAGACTGACCAGCGCTTTATCGGCACCCAAGCATGAAAAACAAAAACCTGAACAAATTCAGGAATGGCGCGCCACGTCATATTTTCAATTCCCGAATAAATTGGAGAATGGCAGTGAAGGAGTTCAGAACAATCCGGTTGCCTTAATTCAAGTTTTGTCGCGCACCAGTTGGGACAGACGGAGGGAGACTCGGGGCGGTCACCTGTCCTGTCTCGGCTTCCAGCCGCTCGTACAGTTTAATGCTGTCGTAGTGGACTTTCTTGAGGTTGATCCCTGGATGGTAATAGGTGGTCAATCCAGCCTAGCGGGGACAAAAAGCACAGATGTCAAAGTTCAACGTCACAGCACAGCGCTGGGTGGCGAGGTTGCCCCACCCAACGGGAAATCTAAAAGCCACTTTAGCTACCAGATGCTAATTTCCAAAGCAAAAGGGCAAATGTGGACAAATGTTTACTCAACCCGGAATAACTCAAATAGATAGAAAGCTTGCTAGCTAATACATAGCCAATGGATAGTTAGCAAGATAGCTAACTAGATAGACAGACAGCTAATAGATAGCTAACTAGATAGCTCGCCAGCATATGAGCAAAAGTGATAACAAAGGCAGTTTAAGAATAAATAAATAAATAAATAAATAAATAAATAAATAAATAAATAAATAATAAATAAAACGCCAGCGTTCACTCAACCCGGAATAACTCAAATAGATAGAAAGCTAGCTAGCTAATACATAGCTAATAGATAGTTAGCCAGATCGCGAACTAGATAGCCAGCCAGCTAATAGATAGCTAGTTAGATAGCCAGTCAGCTAGCCAGTTAGCTAATAGATAGCAAATAGATAGCAAATAGAAAGCACATACAGAGCAAATAGATAGCTAGCTAGCATATAAGAAAAATTGATAACAAAGGTAGTTTAAGAAAATAAATAACTAAATAAATAAAACGCACCATCGTTTACTCAACCCAGAATAACTCAAATAGATAGAAAGCTAGCTAGCTAATACATAGCTAATAGATAGTAATCCAGAAAGCTAACTACATAGCAGGCCAGCTAATCGATAGCTAGCTAGATAGCCAGCCAGCTAGCTAATAGATAGCAAATAGAAAGCAAATGGATAGCTAGCTATCAGATGAGCAAAATTGATAACAAAGGCAGTTTAAAAAAAACACTACAAGTAACACAACATGTACCGCGTGCCAAGTGGATCCGGCGGTCAGTTCGGACTTCTCCAGCAGCACCACGTCCTTCATGCCACTTTTGGCTAGGTGGTAAGCTATGCTGGTGCCCACGCAGCCCCCTCCGATCACCACCGTCTCCGCCGTGTCCTTCCATCGCTTGACTAACGTGGACGACGAGTCGCTGACGGCAAACCGGGAAAAAGACAAATCATGACAAGCTCTTGTTTGTTTTGTTTGATAGCGGGAGCGGCTCACAGACTTCTGTCACAGACAACTTTTCTTTTTGGATTTGGATTTGCCTTTATTAGTCTCGTAGTGGAGAAATAAATATCCAGCTGGCTACCGAGCTAGCTATCCAGCTGCCTACCGAGCTAGCTATCCGGCTGGCTACCTAGCTAGCTATCTATTTGCTATCTGTTAGCTATCTAACAAGCTAGCTATCTATTAGCCAGATCGCGAACTAGATAGCCAGCCAGCTAATAGATAGCTAGTTAGATAGCCAGTCAGCTAGCCAGTTAGCTAATAGATAGCAAATAGATAGCAAATAGAAAGCACATACAGAGCAAATAGATAGCTAGCTAGCATATAAGAAAAATTGCTTGCTGGCTAACTTTCTATCTACATATTTGAGTTAATCTGGGTTGAGTGAACGCTGCAAATGTGGCTGCCGCTGCTCACTCACAGAAAAACTGATCCTGTGACTGTAAAGTGACCTTGAGAGTTTTGAAAGTCACTTATAAATGAAATAAATGATCGTTATTAGTGTGATTGCCGTGATAGATGTCCATGTTAAGCGCTTTGTTACAGCTTCAACTGTTGTTAAAGCACTATAAAAACCAATAGATGTATTGCATTGTATTTTGGACAGCTGCACTCATTTCAAGCTCACTCCAGACCCATAAAAACTAGGAATTACCTATTTTTTTTCGATGAAAGGAGAGAGTCTAAGGTTTCTTACGGCGCATTAAATTTTGATGTAGTCCTAAAAGTCAATATTCTGTGGGTCCTACAATTTGAGTGACAATGACAAAAACCCAGGCACGGCAGTGGACACATTTTTGCACATAATCTGGCAGTCAATTAGTTAATTGTGAGGTAAGTTAGAGAAACTAATACTATAGAATAAAAAGAAACTTAGCTTTTTTACACCATTACTGATTCAAATAATGAATGTTCTGATAAAGCCTATAAATAAATACAGTGATACCTCAGCTTACGAACGCTGTAGCTCACAAACGTTTTGCCTCATGAACATTAAATTCGCGAGCGTATGGTCTCGGCTAACGAACTACTTTTCGGCGGACAAACACCAAACCACACGGTCGAACAGCGCCACGAAGGCTGGCAGACTAATTTTCTTCACCCCTTTCTTTGAATGTGGACGTGGTTTGTTATCGTGTGTAGTACTTTTGCTTTTATGGGACTGAAAAAGACCCCACCACAGGCGAGTGTTAAGTCGAAGAGGACACAAAAGAAAAACTTCTGTTGATTTGGATTAATGAAAAGCAGCTAGCAGGGCACAGTGTGAGTTGAGGGTATTATCGCAGAGAAAGCACGGCAACTTCACTCGGATATCATATCAAGAGGCAACCTGGAAATTCACCATCCATTGACAACGACCATCACAAAGGTAAATTAAACGACTTGATTATATTTTACAGTTTACTTTAATTACAATCCAATAGCACATGTTTTATACATAAAATAAGCCATATTTTGTGTAGTTTTAAGGCTTCTTTAGTCAAAAATTATGTTTTATGGGGACCTGGGAACAGATTATTCTAATTTTAATTGTTTCTTATGGGAAATAAATGTTTGGAAGATTAACTTTTTGCCTTACACACACTTCCTGGGAACCAATTAAGTTCGTAAGCTGAGTTATCACTGTATTAGAAAAAAAATCGTCTTAGAATGAGAGCACAGCGTCAAATATTTTGTTCTTCTTTTAAAAAAACGCAAAGAAAGAATGAATCAACGGCGCCTCTGCTGGTCGCAGCCGGGCATGGAAATGGCTCACCTTTGCTCATCCGGTTTCTTCGCCGTGCAGGAGACCCTCCGCGAAGACTGAAGCAGGGGAAGAGGACAGAAATGCCTCATGGAGGAGCGCAAGTGCACCTTGAGCAGCTTCAACATGCTGGCAGACATGACTCTCCCTCACCCCAAAAAAAGGAAAAGAAAAAATCAAAACACCAGCGGCTGGCCAAATTGACGGCGGCGGAGTTGGAAAATGCTTCGCTGGCTCTCCCGATTGGCCTTTGGACCCGCCCCTGCGGGGTCGCCGGGCGTCTCAGGACGTCACTTTAACTAATGTCGCTCACACACACACACACACACACACACACACACACACACACACACACACACACACACACACACACACACACACACACACACACACACACACACACACGCACACGCACACGCACACGCACACACACACAAACACATTATTTTTGAAATTAATACACCTAACTGCAGAAGAAAGTGACGGAAATATTTTTTCAAGTGAATCCAAAATGTAAAATGACCTCAAATGGACGGTTAAAAATTGCGGCATAAATAGATTTAAAGGGAAAGAAGCGTCTCAACCAAGACAACCTCAATGTCCACTCAATCCAGCGTTTGTGCGATACTGCCACCACATGGACGAGGTCAAAACATCAAAAGGATTAGCACAATGTCCAGCGGTGAAAACATGCGGGCTTCTCAGCGGGAATTCAAGTCTTTGAAGCAGTCCTGGCATGCGTAGCACTGATGTGACATGAGAGTTTAGCGATAATTTCAGGAGTCTCATTTCTCCCCGTCTGGCTAGCATGCCTCAGTGAAGTTTGTTTGTTTCTCAATTTGAAAAGAAAAGCTCCTTGTGGATGAGCAACCGAGGAGTGCGACCAACGGCTAATGTGATGTAAACTAGCAAACCATCAGTTAGCATATCACGGGTCACAAAAAAACTTGAGCAAAGACTACACTAAGAGATACCGTAATTTCCGGTGTATAAGGCGCACCCCCAATGAATGAAAAACGTTTTCTAAACATAATATATCAATATTATTTCTAAATTAGTTTGAGTTTTCCAAATACAGGTAACATCCAAGTTACAACCAAGTTTCGTTCCGACAAAACGGTCGTAAGTCCATTCAAAATACACGACAGGATAGTATACGATGTCAATCTGTTGTTTTGAAGCAACGTTTTCGATTGAATACTATTATATACCAAACTGTTTACAGTTCATTTTATAAATTCGATGACTTTTAGTGTCATTTATATCATTTTATATTTCGTATTATCGATTTTTATGACTGTATAACTGTACCTGCAATGTATACAAAAGTGTTTACTTTTCAGTTCATTTATAAAATTTATACTTACATTTTAGTGTCGTTTTTATCATTTTATATTTCGTATTATCGCTTTTTGACTGTATAACTGTATCTCTAATGTATACAAAACTGTTTACTGTACAGTTCATTTATAAATCTTAGATCGTACTTACCTTTTTGTGTCATTTTTGTCATTTTATATTTCATATTATCGATTTATATTTTATAGTTAGATTTCATATAGTGGGTCAAAGAAAACAATGTAAAGAATCTAGCTGTTGTTCTGCTAACGGCCAGAAGAGGTCGCCCGACACACACGTTCGGACTCAGGCGGACGCCGAAGGAAAAAAAGCAGTGTACAGTACTATGTACAGGAGATGTTGGCGAGACGGTATCTGCACTGTATAACTATTGTATTGACCCCTGTAGTCACGCAGTAGATTGCAGTGTGAGTGTGTGACGTGCTGGCTGGCCAAAATTGTAGTACGCATTGCTTGCACGTTGCGGTGCCAGGCGTAGAATAAAAAAGGGGTCTGGCGGTCGTGGTTGTAAGTATGGGTGGTCATAACTCGCACCGGTCGTAACTCGAATGTTACCTGTATAAGGCACACCACATTATAAGGCGCTACAGGAGAGGCTGCGGTTGCGCAATACTTCTTCTACAAGTGGGGTAGGTGCTGACAGTCGTTGCCAGACCTATTGAGGCACAATATGACTTCACATTAAGGCGCACCAACCAGTGTATAAGGCGCAGAGTCATATTTGGAAGGAAATAAAGGCTTTTGGGTGCGCTTTCTACACCGGAAATTACACCGGAAGGTACTTCTTATGCGTCAGTAATCTGCGGAGTAACTAGGATTTAATTGAAAAACGTTGTTACTTTGGCTTCAACGGGTCACAGAGTTTTGGGTTCAAGTCTGAACATGGCCAGAGCAGGATGCGCGAGGGGATCAAGAATGTTTGGGGAGCAAAGTGTGACAGCGACAGAAAAGTTGAAACCTGACCACTTGGGTCAAGCTGCTTGTTTCTAAAAGTGATACTGAACCCCCTTCATGGTCGACCCCCACCTCGGGAGGGTATAAAAGGTCGGCGGCTGGCTGCAGAGAGCCCTTCCCCATCTCCAAGAAGAATGACGAGCCCTTCCCCATCTCCAAGGAGAATGACGACAACCATGGCACCGGCAGGGAGCAAGAAGGTACAAGCAAGCTTGTCATCATACTTTGCACCATGAGTCATTTTTGTCCAAATTGAGCGAAAATATATTTCTTACTTTCTTACTTTACTTTCATACTGCTGGTTCCTTTTAGAATCCTACAGTATTTGCTGTACGGGTACAGGTAACATCCGAGTTACGACCGGCACGAATTACGACCACCTGTACTTACGACCATGACCGTCAGACTCTTTTTTAATTTTTAATTTTAAACTCTACGCCTGGCGCAAGTAGCCGGCAACGCGTACTACAATTTTGCCCAGCCAGCATGTCACACACTCGCACAGCAATCTACTGCGTGACTACACTCAATACAGTAGTTATACCGTGCAGATACCGTCTCGGCAACATCTCCTGTAGTACTGTACACTGCTTCTTTCCTTTGACGTCTGCCTGAATCCGAGCGTGTGTCGGGCGACCTCTTATGGCCGTTAGCAGGGAGAGCAGGGTAAGTATAACATTTATAAATTAACTGTACTGTAAACAGTTTTGTCTACATTTCAGGTACAGTTACACAGTCATAAACATCGATGAGACAAAATATAAAATGATAAAAATGACAAAAAGTTATCACATTTATCAATGGACTGTAAACAGTTTGGTATATCTTAGTAATCAATAGAGAACAACCGACGTCACTTTTTTGTTTCCGAACTGACATCAGAAAAACGTTTTATAGCATCTAAAATACCCAAAACACGCAGTATGATATTTTTAGTCAAATGCAAAACACCAATAAAAATGACTTAAAGTGTCTAAAAAGTACTTCAATTTAAAACCGGAAGTCGTCAGTTTCAGGTCCCGCCCCCATGTTTGTGGTGTCACTGCAAGACGTCTTGCCTTGCTCGAGAATCAAAACAATGGCTTCAGATTCTGAGAATATGCTTTCTTGTTACTCATCCAGTTATGAATATGATTCAAATAGTTCTGAAGAAGAAAGCATACATGTTTGCAATCGATTAAAGAATTTATTCTGTGTCATTTTGAGGCATCAGGGGTGGGAAATGTGGCACCCAGAAAAGGCAGAACATGGCGACAAAGCCGCGTAAGGAATTAATCAGGCCATTTCCACAGGCTGATTAATTCCTTACATGGAGTTTTGTTGCCCTCTTTTCTTTTTGGTCCTACATGATGTTTTCAGACCAAAGTACAGCAAAATGCATTGACGTGATGGAAGGACTGCTACAATGTAATGTGTCCTGTTTTCGGTCAGGGGCGTTCCTTCAGTGACGTAGGGTGAGGACTTGTCACCAACTCAAAAACAAGACTTCCGGAATATTCAGCGCGAGTCTTAAAACGTAAAATATATATATGCGGTGGAATCTTTGTACAATACGCTCAGTAGAAGTAATTTGAAGCCATATTACAAATTATGGACACAACTTGTCCGGAGACGTCGGTTGTCCTTTAAAAACAACAGATTGACATTGTATACTGTTGATTACCATTTTGTGTTTGGGAGCCTTTTACTGAGCGAGTTGCTTGTTCTGCAGCCACAAAGGGACATATGTCTTCTTGTGCCGGTCCCAAGCCCGGATAAATACAGAGGGTTGTGTCAGGAAGGGCATCCGACGTAAAAGCTTGGCCAAAACAAACATGCGGATCAAACCTCTAAAGATGGAGAACACTGATTTGATGTGGCGACCCCTTGAAGGGAAATCCGAAAGGAAAAGAAGAAGGCTATCCTATTGTGTAAACGTCACGTCGGCCATTGTGAATGGATTTCGACTTACGACTGTTTGACTTACGACCGTTTTGTCGAAACGGAACCCGGTGGTAACTTGGATGTTACCTGTATTTCCAAGTACAGTGATACCTCGGTTTACGAATCCCTTGGCTTATGAACTTTTCGGTTTACGAACGTTACATTTATGAAAATTTTACCTTGGCATACGAACTATTTTTCGGGATACACACGGTGTTGCCACAATGAGTGATGTGCCGTTCGCGAACGAGCCCGTTCTAACAAGAAAATGGTGGCTGACTGTTTTGTCCTCTATTCCCCGCCCCCAGTCTTCGGTTAAAGTTAGTGATTGGTCAAGAACGCAGCAGTAAGGGGGTGGGGGTTACAGACAGAGGGAGAGTGAGGCCGTTCTCCCAAAAACAAAATAGCATCTTCGGGTAAAGCCACGTGATTGGTCAAGAATGCAGCAGTGAGGGTGGGGGGATTAAAAAAGATTAAAAAAGAGACAGGCAGACGACAGAGAGTGAGAAAACACACACACACGCACACGGAAGGGAGACGACAGAGCTTGAAACAAAAAAACAAAAGTGAAGAAAAAAACAAAAGTGAAATGGTGAGAAAATGGATAGAAAACAGTGAAATTTGGACTTGTTTCAACTTTGATAGTTCAAAAGCAGAGTGTAGACTGGAAGGTTAAAATATCCCATCAAACAGGCTCCTCAAATAACCTGCACATGCCATCTGTACACTTGATGCAAAAAGCTATCAACCCAGCTAAACAGAACACAATTGATGAGGAAAAAGGTAAAATTATCGCAGAGAAAGCACCTCCAAGGGATCATTCCACAAGATGGTGGAAGAAGAAGGCTACGGTCCTCATCAAGTGTTTAATGCTGTTGAAACCGGCCACTCCATTCCATCAAGCCATCAACGACCATCACAAAGGTAAATGAAACGACTTTATTCTACAGTACAATTTATTTCTTTAATTATAATACCATAGCACATTCATTACACATCAAATAAGGTATATTTTGGGTAGTTTTAAGGCTTAAAAAATAGAAAGTACCAAATTATGTTTTATGGGGACCTGGGAACGGATTATTCTCATTTCAATGGTTTCCTATGGGAAATTATTTTTGGGGATACACACTTTTCGCCTTACACACTGTCTGGGGACCAATTAAGTTCGTAAGCCAAGGTATCACTGTATTTCTCTAACTGGATGTTTCTGCAGCGACGCAAGTTGAATGTGTACTTGTGTTTTTGGCACGCAAGCTAGTAAAGGTGCTCGGGTTTAGTCACCTGCAATGTGGATGCAGGGCATCCTGGAGCGACTGGACGCTGGTGAGGTGGTCATCGGCGACGGCGGCTTTGTCTTCGCCCTGGAGAAGCGAGGCTACGTCAAGGCGGGGCCGTGGACGCCCGAGGCTGCCTCTGAGCACCCAGAAGCTGGTATCCTCCTCTTTCACCGTTTTCTTGGCGTTGGTCACAGTCGGCGACTTGTGAGCCCGGCCGGCGGAAACGCATCCTGCCGATGGAGCCGAAGCTGTCAATCAAATATTGAATGGTGTTTTCACGGCTCTTTGGCAGTGCGGCAGCTGCACCGGGAGTTCCTCAGGGCGGGATCCAACGTCATGCAGACTTTTACCTTCTACGCCAGCGACGACAAGCTGGAGAACAGGGGGCACACCCAGAGCTTCACCGTGAGTGGGAATCTCAATTTGCGGCCGCCGGCCGGTCTCATGCGCATTGCACTTAAATAATTTTTGCCGCCAGGGGCAGCAAATCAACGAAGCAGCCTGCGACCTGGCCAGGCAAGTGGCGGACGAAGGGGACGCCCTGGTGGCGGGCGGCGTGTCGCAAACGCCTTCCTACCTCAGCTGCAAGAGCCAGGACCAAGTCAAGGCCATCTTCAAGAAACAGATGGACGTTTTTGTGCGCAAGAACGTTGATTTCTTGATCGCGGAGGTAAGCAAACGCATACGTGTGCACGAATACTTGTGCAAAACGATAGAATTAACACATTGACTACCAGATCATGTGCCAAAATGTGTCCAGTCCAGTGCCAGGGTTTTTGTCATTGTCACTCGAATTCCAGGACCTACAGAATAATGAGTTTTAAGACTACATTAACATTCAATACAGCGTTAGAAACCATAGACTCTCTTCTTTCATAAAAAAAAAGACTCAATTCCAAAGTTATATGGGTCTGGAGTTATCTGAGCTTGAAATGTTGGCGGCTGTACAAAATACAATACATTGGTTTATATCGCGCTTTAACAACAACGCTAACATGGAACAAAGAGCTAACATGGAAAAAAGGGAAGTGCCCCCTTGTGAAAGGGAAAAACGTGGCCACGGGTCTGGCCAGGGCTTTATCAGCACCACGTGCAAGAAAAACCAAAACCCAAACAAATTTGGGAATGGTGCTCACAGTCACATTTTTCAATTCCCGAATACATTTGGGAATGAGTTACAAATCACGAATGCCTCCACTTCTGAAATAAAATATTGAAAAATGAACATGCATCTCTCTGATGTTTGTTTTTCTGCCTGCAGTACTTTGAGCACGTGGAGGAGGCAGAGTGGGCGGTGGAGGTCCTGAAAAGCACAGGCAAGCCGGTGGCGGCCACGCTGTGCATCGGACCAGAAGGCGACCTGAACGGGGTCGGCCCGGGAGACTGCGCCGTCCGCCTCGTGAGAGCCGGTACAGAAAGTAACACGGGAAATATCGGGCGCGGCGCATTTTAAGCCTCCCTCGATGGCAGGTGCCGACATGGTGGGCGTCAACTGCCACTTTGACCCTGCCACCTGCGTGCGCACGGTGGCCATGATGAAGGCCGGCGTGGAGAAGGCCGGCCTGAAGGCGCACTACATCAGCCAGCCGCTCGCCTACCACACGCCCGACTGCAATAAACAAGGATTCATTGACCTGCCCGAGTTCCCTTTCGGTACGTACCGCTTCACGGGTGGGGTGGGGGGGTTCCAAAATGGCAGCCGGGCTGAAAACAAGAAAAAAAGGAGCCGACTACTGTCAACATTGGCACAGTGTGGAAAATTGTCCCCCACCAGGTCTAGAGCCGAGGATCTTGACCCGCTGGGACATGCAAAAGTACGCCCGGGAAGCGTACGGCGCCGGCATCCGTTACATCGGCGGCTGCTGTGGCTTCGAGCCCTACCACGTGCGCGCCCTGGCCGAGGAACTGGCGCCCGAGAGGGGCTTCCTGCCGGCGGGCTCCGACAAGCACGGCCTGTGGGGCAGCGGCCTGGAGATGCACACCAAGCCCTGGTGCAGAGCCAGGTACCAGATCATGGCATCGCCACAAAATGGTGCCACACCGGGTACGAGTATCGCCCACCTTTTCTTCAGGGCCCGCCGAGATTACTGGGAGAAGCTGAAGCCGGCGTCGGGGCGCCCCCTGTGTCCTTCGATGTCCAGGCCCGATGGCTGGGGGATCACCAAAGGTCACGCCGACCTCATGCAGCAAAAAGAAGCCACCAGCAAGGAGCAGCTCCAGGTTCTCTTCCACAAGGCCGACAAAGACCAGTGACAACCGGTCCACGTGTGGGAATCTCATTTTTACAACATTAAATATATACAAAAACCTTCATTTTCACATAGTCTTCTATGAAGTTTATTGCGCTTCTTTGCTCCAACCTAAAATGGGAGGCGAAAGAATACAATGCTGACATCTAGTGAACTGGTGAAAAATCGCCCAACTGTGTAGCAATCTTGTACTGCAATGTCAATTGCCTGAGATGTTAGTCCTTGACTGACTGGGTATTTTTAGTACCGTATTTTCACGACCATAAGGCGCATATAAACGTCTCAGATTTTTATCAAACTGTGCGGTGCGCCCTATAGTGCGGACGTGTTAGAGACCACCATAAGGAGGACGTGTAGAGAAAACGAGGGGGGGGGGGGTTCGGGCGTGGTTTGTGTATGAACGAACAGGTATGTGCTTTATGTAGAACAACCCTGAAAATGGCAAAGAGACATGGTTATGAAGCTCAGTTTATTTAAACTGAAGGCTATCAACTACGCCGAGGAACATGGGAATGGAGCCGCCGTGACATCATACACGGACATAAGGCAAGGTGGCCGGAGTTGGAGGAAAGCTTCAAGCAATCAATCGGCGAGCTAAGAGCGAGCGGAAGGGGCGTTTCGACTGTCACCGTCCCGCTCAGAGCAGTAACGCTAGCGGAGGAAATGAAAAACATGAACTTGAAGATTTCCAAGGAGGTCCGTCTTGGTGCAGGCGTTTTATGAAACTGCGATTTTTCCATGCGGACCGGGACTACTGTAGCGACGGCCGGCGAATTATTCTGAAAAGCTGGCGAAAAGGCTGCCATGCTAACGGAGAGAAACTCCCGGTGATTGTGATTTTTTTTAAAGAAAGACTTTGCCTAAAGAGACATTTCCAGCAGGCGTCATTCAAAAGGGCTGGATGTTACGCCACAGTTTGCCAATGGATTGTGGATGCTTGGGCTAACGTGTCTGCTCGCACGGTGGTTTGAGCTTTCGGAAAAGTCGGTACCGGTAATGTGCTCCTTTTACCATGCCGACGCATATTGAGTGATGATTACAAAATGTTATTCCTTTGTAATTAATAAATAAAGCACTACCAAACTCAGTTTTGCTCCCGATCTGTTTTTTTTTTTATACGCATACTTGTATGCCTGTGTGTTGTTGTGAGGCGGACGTACGTATAGCAGTAGAGGATATGTACCGGTATATAAAACTTGCGTCCTTTCATCCGGTGCGCCCAATGTGTGGGTTAAATACAGAAATGGCACACATAAATGAGACTGCGCCTTTTCACACGGTGCGCCGTTTGGTCGTGAAAATACGGTACCTTACTTGACTGGCTACTTTTTAGAATTTCCTGCTGGGTCAAGAGTAGTTTCAAGTACATGTAACATGGTGGCTATCTTAAAAATAGCCGTGTTTGTTCAACAGTATGCCTTTGGGCCATGTCGAATTTGATGAAATGTCACAAATTCTATAGCCCTTTTATGACTGACATACTAATTTCGGATAACTATTTAATAGGGATTTGACAAAATGTTTCAATAATAATTCATCACACATTTTCAAATACTATATTAAAGTGCATTTAGATAGCTTTCAAATTATGTATAGATTATTATTGTTATTATTATTGTTCTATGACAAATAATAAGGAAATAATGGAATGTTTAATTTTCGAAATATGAGGGGATTTTCTGCCTTTAATTACACAGTTAAAACAATGAAAATCTGTGACCGAGTTCTTTATTAGAGTTTAAACGATCATAACTTTCTTAATTTTTGGCAGATCTTAACGGTAATGTACCATTGGAAAGCCTTTGAAACGATAAACAACTTTAGGGCATTTCTTGATATTTTTTAATTTAACTCGGAAGCAATTTCACCAATAGTTGTGGAAATATGTAACTCTAGTTAGGTATCTACAGTTTTTTTAGATACCTAACTAACGTTACACGTCGAGAAAATACTAGAATATCCCACCGTGTAATTGAGGTCGGAAAACAGCTCTCAGGTTTTTCGTACAAATAAACACGGCGTGTGTCGTCAATTACAATTAGCGGGAAACGGGAAAAACGAACGTCGCTTGAAATGTGGTTCGACCCTCTTGGTTTGCCGTAGAATGTTCTCAACTGTAAACGACGCCTCCTCCATCCCGCAATCAAATGGACGCGATGGCGTCATGGGTTTTCCCACGTGCAGATGTTTACGCTCCTCGTGCTGGTCCAGACGTCTAGAGACAAAACATCAGGGGACAAACCAGATTCACGTGTGCTTCACCAAACACGTGGACGCATTTAATGGCTCCTAAATAAAATAACACAGAAAAAGAACTAACAGTCGATGACTGATTGATAAGAATCGTGTTTAGTTGAAGCCACTTGTTGGATATAAAAGTTAAACTTGGTACTTTCCTTGCAGTCCCTGAAGGCAGCAGCCCTCCTCCGGTTTTAACATGCACGCGCTCGCCTTGTAGACAAAGGTCGGACGGGATTCATTTCTAGAAATGTCCATTGACTGACAGTTAGGTATAACTAGCTCCTTGGCTGAACGGGTCTATTTCTAGATCCCTTGTGATTCGGCACTCTATATTTTGTGCAACATGTGACTGGGTACAAATCAATAGTATTTATATGTACAATTTTCTCGTCGGCTCCTGAACGCGGCAGCTTCCCTCCGGATTTCGCGTGTATGCGCTCGGCTTGTAAACACAAACTCACACGTGACGGCGTTGAAGCAGAGATGATCTGATTCGTCGACGTCGTCGTCACGGACACAACAAAAGAAAACTAACGAGAAAAGGTTCGAAAGAACCCAGCGGACTAAATGGAGCCGATCGGGCCGAGGGTGTCATGACATCCGATTGGACTGGCGTCGTTCGGTCCAGCCTTCGTTCCGGACCGCCGTTGGTTCGCGTGTCCGGTGGATCGAAGAGAGAGCCTTTGTTTCAGCCGCTTGTTTCGTGCTAATCCGCTTGGTAGCTTGTTTGTAATTGTAGTTTTTCGGCTAGTTAGCATTAGCACCTGGCTTCGACGCTCTGGTAACCCCCCGCTAACCGTCCGCCTGTTGTCAAGCTTGGACTTTGATGTCCTTCGCCATGGAGGACAACCTGGAGTCCGGCTGGGTGTCCGTCCGACCCAAAGCATTCGACGAGAAAGAGCGGCACAAATTCTCCTTCATAGTGGCCTGGAACGACATCGACGGAAAGTTCGCCATAACCTGCCACAACCGGACGGTCCAAAAGCGGACCTCCTTCCTCGACCCGCTCCTTGACTGGAGCCCGGCGGCGGACGACTCGCAGCCCGGCGCGGCGTCGACGAAAGACGTCCGTCGTCCGGCCAAGGTTCGCCCGCCGAAGGCAAAAGTGGACGGCTGGGATTTCGTGTCGCCCGGGTTCACCGACGCGAACTTGGTGGAACCCGCGGCCGAGGACTTCAGCTGGGCCGGTCTCTTCTCGTTCCGGGAGCTCCGCGCGGCTCACCTCCAGCTGTGCGCCGTCAATGCCGAGCTGGAACCCTGCCTGCCGGCCTTCCCCGAGGAGCCCTGCGGCGTGTGGTCGCTGCTGTTCGGCGCCTCGGCTTCCTCGTCGTCCGAGCGGGACGCCGACGCGCTGTGCTACCAGCTGCAGGTGTACCTGAGCCACGCTCTGGATACCTGCGGATGGAAGATCTTCTCGCAGGTGCTCTTCACCGACAGCGACGACACGGAGGAGTACTACGAGAGTCTGAGCGAGCTGCGGAGGAAAGGCTACGAGGACGGGCTGGGCCGAGCCAAGAGGCGCTTGCAAGAGGTCAGGGGGCACTCATCATCATCACTTTTGGGGGTCGGCGGGCGTCAGTACCTTCACCTGCTGCTGGTTTCTCGTGGCTGTCGCGTTACAGAAAATTGTGGTCCTGTTCAACCAACAAACAATCCACACTTTACTAATTTGACTGAAGGAGGCTTTTTTAGCATACATGATGTTGCGTTCTAGTACTTTGACCAAGTTATATTTGTCAGACTCGATAGTATTTCTTTGATTCTATCTTCTCGTCGTCTGATACTATTTGTGGTACCTTAACTCTAACTAGTCCCGATATTGAGTTCTCCAGTCATACTAAAAATTAACCAAACTGCAGGATTTGGTCTCCAAAATCTCTATTGGCTGGCACCTCACATTGTTGACGCCCTTCCCCACGCCCGTAAGTGGGTGGGTGGAGGAGGGGGTGTCACGGCGGGCCGCCGTAGGAAGGGTGTTCACCGGTAGGCCAAAGACAACAATTGGAGCTGGCGTTACAGTGCCGGTCGGGAGATTTCCTCCCAGGAAATGACAAACGAACTGACTTCCTTCGTGAAAACGGCCTTTGTCCCGTGGACTTTGGCATACTCGCACACTTGGCATTTGTTCTTTGGAAAATATCGATTTGTGTTCCTGGTAGAGGGAGCCAGCCTCCATTTTTTTTCTCGAAAATATTTATTGGTGATTTAATCACCACGCGGTCATCATGGCTATTAATTGTTTAGATTTTTATGACAGGAAGTTGGGTAGCGCAGTTTTCAAAGGTTAAACACGGATGTTAGCTTTGGTCTATAAATACCAAATGAGATTTTCTGTTTGGAAGTTCGCCTCACGGTTTGTTTGATGTTTTGAAAAATGTTCCTTAAATGTTCCTTGGTTACTTTGGCCGAAAGTCAAATCTGGATAGAAATCTGGCTATCAACATGTCAGGCTAGCAACAAGTCAAATCTGGCGAGCAACAAGTAGCAAACCGGCCTGGTGACACATTATCACTTTTTGTTTAGGTTTGCTTGTTTTTTTTCCTAACCTGGCAAACTGGGTGTGTCAAACGGAGAGTCAAGTTTAAAAGTGCTCCAGCAAGATGGGGCGGCAGCTCCGGTTCTGAGCAAACCGGTAGGTGCAGTGCGTGGTTGCGGTGGCGGCTCCAGCCACCGCAAACGTGGTCCTGTAATTACACCCACAGCGGCCTTCTTGCTGCTAAATTCAGCACGTGAGTGCGCATTGGAAGGCAGCCATGCCCAAAATAAGGCAAGGCCTGGATTCCATCTTGTTTTCCTTGGCTTCCACTCCTTGAATGAGTTCATCAAAAAAAGGGTCGAGGGGCGGGGGGTTCTGAAGTTGGACATGATGTGATTCAAGGGCAGCGTTTTTAAACTTAGTGTGATGGTCTCTACCTAAAAAAATTAAATACAGTGATACCTCAGCTCACGAACTTAATTTGTTCCCAGAAAGTGGAAGGCGAAAAGTTCGTCTGCCGAAGATTTATTTCCCATAAGAAACCATTAAAATGAGAATAAGTTAGTTGTCAATGAATGGTAGCTTAGCGTACTGGTACTGGGATGCTAAGTCACACAAATGCACACCTCCTTTGCGTTTTTTCGATGATCTTCTTCTGCTCGACTGTCATTTTCTTTTGAGTCTTCTTCGGTTTAACACTACCCTGTGGTGGGGTGTTTTTCGGTCCCATAATAGCAAAAGTACTCCAGTCGATAACAAACCGCGTCCGCACTTAAAGGGGGTGTGGAAAACTAGTCCGCTAGCCACCGTGGCGCCGTTTGACCGTGTGATTTGGTGTTCATCCGCCGAAAACTAGTCCGCCAGCCACCGTGGCGGCGTGTGGTTTGGTTCGTCTGCAGAAAACGAATACGTATGCCAAGATTATATTCTCGCAAATTTAATGTTCGTAAGGCGAATAGTTCTTAAGATAAAGCATTCGTAAACTGAGGTATCACTGTAATACACATTTTTGTCCTATTGTTAGACACTTTGTTTTCATATGATACTAAACTAATTCCAATTAGCCTCTCTATGGGGTTGCACCTGATTTGTTTAGCCATCTTCTATTGACACTTTTGGTGGATGAGTGGCCAGCACACCCCCACACTCGGTTTGGAGGTCAAAGGTCGACTCGTTTTCTTTTTGACGCCCGAGTGACCATCCTTGACCCGCCTGTCAAGCATTCAATTGACACACACATGCACACACACACACAACAGAGAGAGTGGGGGGTTGCCATGGAGACGGCACACGGGCATAAACAGGAGGTTCAGTGTTCACCTCGCCTGAATGCTTTAGTGTACGAGACTCAGCCTGCTCCTCATAAAGGCGCCTCTGTTCCGTGACCTTTTTGTTTTGCTTTTTTGAAATAATAAAAGTCCGAATTTGAAAAAAAAGCTCCAATCACAATCGTAAATCCAACCCTCTAATCCGGGATTAAGGGGGAATCTGCGGCCGCCGCCGCTCAACGGCGTCGTCCACGCTGGAGAGCCGCTCAACGCGGGGCCTCGCTGGTGGTGGTCGAGCGTAAACGCATTCAGACGACTCTTTTATTCTTTAGACTGACTGTTTGTTGGCTGTCACGTGAAATAAACGATAGCGTCAGGCCCGAAATTTGTTTGTACTGGAATAGCATGATGGATTTACTGCTTCCTCGCTAGCTATCTATTATCTAGCTGTATTGCTAATGGCTGGCTGCCTGTGTAGCTGGTAGCTGCCTGGCTATTAGCTATATAGCTAGCTAGCTTGCTTTCTATCGATTTGAGTTATTTCCGGGTTGAGTGAACGCTGGCGCCTGTGGCTGGCGCTGCTCACCCGCAGAAAAACTGATCCTGTGACTGTAAAGTGATCTTGAGAGTTTTGAAAGGCGCTTATAAACTAAATGTAGTATAGTAGTATAGTATTCCGTAAACGTCGGCGTTGTGGTGGTGCCGGCAGGTGCTCGACAGGCACGGGACCGTGGAAAGCATGGTGCAGCTGCTGCAGGTCTACGGGGAGGAGGACGAGGCCTACGGGCGGCTGCTGGATGCCGCCACACAGCTCTACCACTACCTGCTGCAGCCCTTCAGGGACATGAGGGAGCTGGCCATGCTCAGGCGCCATCAGATTAAGGTGACACCCGCACGCGCACCCGTGCACGGATCCAAACGCCATCTGTTTCAGGGTTTAATAGCAGTGCCGAGTTTCTACATTAAAATTACCGTATTTTCCGGTGTATAAGGCCTTCATTTTCTTAAAAATGATGCCCCTGTGCCTTTTACACCAGTCGGTGCGCCTTATATGTCAAGTCATATTGAGCCACAGCAGGTCTGGCAACGACTGTCAGCAGCCACCGACTCCATTCCTCCCCTTGAAGAAGTATTGCGTAACCCCAGCCTTATATATTTAGATACCTTTTTTTCATTCATTGAAGGTGCGTCTTATATATGGAAAAACTTTGAAAATACAGGTAACATGAGAGTTACAACTGGCGAGATTTACGATCACCCGTACTTACGACCACCAGACCCTTCTTTTTTTTATTCTACGCCTGGCACCGCAACGCGCAACCAGCCGGCAACGCGTTCTAGCCAGCCAGCACGTCACACACTCGCACAGCAATATAATGCGCGACTACACTCAATACAGTAGTTATACAGTGCAAATACCGTCTCGACAACATCTCCTGTAGTCCTGTACACTGCTTTTTTTCCGTCGGTGTCCACCTGAGTCCGAGCGTGTGTGTTGGGTGACCTCTTCTGGCTGTTATCAGGCATTATATTTGGACATATGTACCTACGTATTTTGCATTTTTGTCCTTTTTTACATGCTTAATTTTGTATTTGTACCCACAGTATATGTTGTCTTAATATAGTAATAATGCTGTATTCTTGACGTGTAAGTGTTTTCTTTAACCCACTATATAAAATCTAAATATAGAATATAAATCGATAATATGAAATATAAAATAATAAAAACGACACTAAAAGGCAAGCATGACATTTACAAATGAACTGTACAGTAAACATTTTTGTATACATTACAGGTACAGTTATACAGTCATAAAATTGATAATACAAAATATAAAATGATAAAAATGACACTAAAAGTGATCAAATGCATAAATGAACTGTCAACAGTTTGGTATATAATAGTATTCAATAGAAAATGTTGCTTAAAAACAATAGATTGACATCGTATACCATCCTGTCTTGTAAACGTCACGTCGGCCATTTTGAATGGAGTTCGACTTGCGATTGTTTGACTTACGACTGTTTTGTCGGAATGGAACCTGGTCGTAACGCGGATGTTCCCTGTATATTTAGATATACAGGGAACATCCTATTTACGACCGGTGCGACTTACGACCACCTGCACTTATGGCCACGACCGCCAGACCCTTTTTTTTAATTCTACGGCTGGGACCGCTACGGTGGCAACGGTGTTGAGATCTGCAGTGTGTTTGCGATGCATTTTGTAGAATAAAGACCCTGATGGCCCTTCTTGTTTAGATTGAACAAGTAGGATGTTTATTTGCCATAGCAGAGAGAGCTACCACTTCTCTCAGCATTGTATAAGAACTATTTTTTTTATCGCTGTCAAAGGACCAGATGTAGCGTTGTGGCTGTGTTGCCAGATCCGCTCAACATTCCGCATGCCTCATTTATCTTAACAGAGAATATTAGAGCATTGCACAAAATGAGGATACAAAATAACTGTTTCTTCACAAACGCGTATGACAATTTTGGCCATCCAGCGCATGATGATGTTGAGCCATCTGTCACAATGGCATTGGCGGGGAGGAGTGTCCACCGACGCCGAGGCGGGTGGGCGTCGGCGCTCGGGTCGAGAGTTCCCCCGACATCGGCCAGGGCAAAAGCCAAGGGGGGTTGGCTGGCGGCGCTTGGGCGCACGGAATTGGCGCGACAAGAACACCGCATCGGGCCCACGCCGCCACTGCCTCTTTGCGACTTTTTTCCTTTGGCGTCTGCCTAAATTCGAGCGTGTGTGTTGGGTGACCTCTTCTGGCTTCTCCGTTAGCAAGGAGAGCGATTTCTCACCAGCGCATATACGTGGGAAGCCGTGCGTATTTGGGTCAGCAGAACAACACAGTAATAAAAATCGATAATACGAAATATAAAATAATAAAATGACACTAAAAGTTATAAGATTCATAATTGAACTGTAAGCAGTTTGGTATATAATAGTATTCAATAGAAAACGTTGCTTAAAAATAACAGATTCACATCGTATACTATTCTGTCGTATAACCTCGCGTCGGCCATTTTGAATGCTTTTCGATTTGCGACCGTTTGACTTACGAGCGTTTTGTCACAACGGAACCCGGTCATAACTCGGATGTCGCCTGTATTTGGAAAGCTTTTTTTTTCATTCATTGAAAGTGCGCCTTATATGTGGAAAAAGTGTGAAAATACACCATTGTTTGTGGGTGCGCCTTATACACCAGAAAATACAAATATATATGTGTGTAGAGGGAGAGGATAATAAAGTGTGAGCACCTGCTTGCCGGGCTCTGGCGGCACACCTGTATGCAAATGACGCCGGGCTTGGTTTCAACAAAGGTTGTCAACAAAGGGAATTGTCGTTGGGGGTGGGGGGTGGGGACGCTCGTACCTGAAAAGATAAAGACAAATGGTTTTCTTTGGCATGGCGGGATTTGAGGATGACGACATGCTAACGTTTGCGTTGTTTTTGCCCCCCGTCCCCTTTCCGTGTTGAACATCTTTTCCGGTGACTCGCCGATGATCCTTTCCAAAAACGTGAGCCTTGAAACCTGACCTTGACTTTGGAAGTGGGGGGGGCGTATCATCCGCAGTACTGTACACAGAGGCCTCTTTGTGTACTCGTGCGGTTGGACGCGTATCCGCCTCGGCCCCCATTCCCCTGACATTTCACCCCCCTTAACTTGTTCCAATGTGGAGTTCCCTTGTCTGCATCACGTGCGCACACATCTGCTGCTTGTGTCTACACTTTGTACGCACATCTGCTTTACATTTAGGTTCTGGCTTCCTTGAGGATGAGGAGACGGGGGCGGGGGGGGGGGCGTGTTAGGCATCTACAGTGATACCTCAGTTTACAAACTTTGTTCCCAGAAAGTGTGTGTAAGGTGAAAAGTTCATCTTCCAAACATTAATTTCCCATCAGAAACCATTCAAATGAGAATAATCCCTTCCAAGGTTCCCATAAAAATAATTTTCTACTAAATAAGCCTTAATGGACAACCAACACCACTTTTTTGTTTCCTAACTGACATCAGAAAAACGTTTTATAGCATCTAAAATACCCAAAACACGCAGGATGATAGTTTTAGTCAAATGCAAAACACCAATAAAAGTGACATAAAGTGTCTAAGAACCTTCTGAAACTGACCATTTCCGGATTCATTTGAAGTCATTTTTATTGGTGTTTTTCATTTAACTAAAAATATCAGCCTGCCTGATTTGGGTATTTTAGATGCTATAAAACGTTTTTCTGATGTCAGTGGGAAACAAATAAAATGGTGCCGGTTGTCCTTCAAATGTAGTGTGTACAAACCTCATAGCACAGTAAGAATACTACAACCCAATTTAGTAACTGTCTTTCAAATGTGAAAAATATCCCTGATCAGTTAATAAATTTGCCTCAAGGAATATGGCGTTTACATACTATTTCGCAGATACTTGGAGGAGGAAATGGAAATAGATTAAAATAACATATGCACTGTGATTTATCAAGATTGCGTCTGTTTTTAATAAATTTTCATTGAAGGGGCAAAGTTAAGAATATTAGAGCATTGCACAAAATGAGGATACAAAATAACTGTTTCTTCACAAACGCGTATGACAATTTTGGCCATCCAGCGCGTGATGATGTTGAGCCATCTGTCACAATGGCATCGGCGGGGAGGAGTGTCCACCGACGCCGAGGCGGGTGGGCGTCGGCGCTCGGGTCGAGAGTTCCCCCGACATCGGCCAGGGCAAAAGCCAAGGGGGGTTGGCTGGCGGCGCTTGGGCGCACGGGATTGGCGCGACAAGAACACTGCATCGGGCCCACGCCGCCACTGCCTCTTTGCGACTTTTTTCCTTTGGCGTCTGCCTAAATTCGAGCGTGTGTGTTGGGTGACCTCTTCTGGCTTCTCCGTTAGCAAGGAGAGCGATTTCTCACCAGCGCATATACGTGGGAAGCCGTGCGTATTTGGGTCAGCAGAACAACACAGTAATAAAAATCGATAATACGAAATATAAAATGATAAAATGACACTAAAAGTTATAAGATTCATAATTGAACTGTAAGCAGTTTGGTATATAATAGTATTCAATAGAAAACGTTGCTTAAAAATAACAGATTCACATCGTATACTATTCTGTCGTATAACCTCGCGTCGGCCATTTTGAATGCTTTTCGATTTGCGACCGTTTGACTTACGAGCGTTTTGTCACAACGGAACCCGGTCATAACTCGGATGTCGCCTGTATTTGGAAACCTTTTTTTTTCATTCATTGAAAGTGCGCCTTATATGTGGAAAAAGTGTGAAAATACACCATTGTTTGTGGGTGCGCCTTATACACCAGAAAATACAATATATATGTGTGTAGAGGGAGAGGATAATAAAGTGTGAGCACCTGCTTGCCGGGCTCTGGCGGCACACCTGTATGCAAATGACGCCGGGCTTGGTTTCAACAAAGGTTGTCAACAAAGGGAATTGTCGTTGGGGGTGGGGGGTGGGGACGCTCGTACCTGAAAAGATAAAGACAAATGGTTTTCTTTGGCATGGCGGGATTTGAGGATGACGACATGCTAACGTTTGCGTTGTTTTTGCCCCCCGTCCCCTTTCCGTGTTGAACATCTTTTCCGGTGACTCGCCGATGATCCTTTCCAAAAACGTGAGCCTTGAAATCTGACCTTGACTTTGGAAGTGGGGGGGGGCGTATCATCCGCAGTACTGTACACAGAGGCCTCTTTGTGTACTCGTGCGGTTGGACGCGTATCCGCCTCGGCCCCCATTCCCCTGACATTTCACCCCCCTTAACTTGTTCCCAATGTGGAGTTCCCTTGTCTGCATCACGTGCGCACACATCTGCTGCTTGTGTCTACACTTTGTACGCACATCTGCTTTACATTTAGGTTCTGGCTTCCTTGAGGATGAGGAGACGGGGGGGGGGGGGGGGGGGGGGGGTTAGGCATCTACAGTGATACCTCAGTTTAGAAACTTTGTTCCCAGAAAGTGTGTGTAAGGTGAAAAGTTCATCTTCCAAACATTAATTTCCCATCAGAAACCATTCAAATGAGAATAATCCCTTCCAAGGTTCCCATAAAAATAATTTTCTACTAAATAAGCCTTAATGGACAACCGACACCACTTTTTTGTTTCCTAACTGACATCAGAAAAACGTTTTATAGCATCTAAAATACCCAAAACACGCAGGATGATAGTTTTAGTCAAATGCAAAACACCAATAAAATTGAGTTAAAGTGTCTAAGACAGGGGTGGGCAAACTTTTTGACTCGCAGGCCGCATTGGGTTCTAAAATTTGACAGGGGGCCGGGCCAGGAGCATTTGGAGGGAGTGTTTGGGCCGGAAATACTAAACCTAAAGCATTAAAGGACAACCGACGCCACCGGACAAGTTATGTCCAGAATTTATAATATCACTTCAAATGACTTCGACTGAGCATATTTTACAAAGATTCCACAGCATATAGCTATAGTTTACGTTTTAAGACTTGCGCTGAATATTCATGAAGTCTTGTTTTCGAGTTGATGACGATCCCCATGTGACGTCACGTTTGGACCGCCCTTGACCGAGAAAGCGACACACAATGCATTTTGGGTACTTTGTTTGGTCTGAAAACTTCGTGTTGATGGCAAAATTAGAAGGAAAACACATAAATAACGCCATGGTGAATCGTTGTGTGTTGCACCAAGACAACTATTTGATATTCGCTGACACAAATTCCCAGCTGACAAATCAACCCATTTCCAACGGAGCTTGGGCGCAATCTTCTGCATTTTTTGGGTGCTTGACGGCTCGAATTGATATGGGAGGACTCCTTGAATCAATTGCAAACATTTATGCTTTCCTTTTCAGAACTATTTGAATCATATTCATAACTGGATGAGTAACAAGAAAGCATCTTCTCTGAATCTGAAGCCATTGTTTTGATTCTCGATAAAAGGCAAGACGTCTTGGCGTGACGTCACGAACAAGGGTGTGGGACCTTCTGAAACTGACCATTTCCGGATTCATTTGAAGTCATTTTTATTGGTGTTTTTCATTTAACTAAAAATATCAGCCTGCCTGATTTGGGTATTTTAGATGCTATAAAACGTTTTTCTGATGTCAGTGGGAAACAAATAAAATGGTGCCGGTTGTCCTTCAAATGTAGTGTGTACAAACCTCATAGCACAGTAAGAATACTACAACCCAATTTAGTAACTGTCTTTCAAATGTGAAAAATATCCCTGATCAGTTAATAAATTTGCCTCAAGGAATATGGCGTTTACATACTATTTCGCAGATACTTGGAGGAGGAAATGGAAATAGATTAAAATAACATATGCACTGTGATTTATCAAGATTGCGTCTGTTTTTAATAAATTTTCATTGAAGGGGCAAAGTTAAAGAAATCAATATTTATTGAAAAATGGAATCACTTTCAACATTCAAAACACATTATTACATAACGAAATATTCAAGCTCAATAATACCTACTTGTGTTAAATTCCGCCAAATCATAGATGGTTTGTCCTGACTGCGCGCTCAACAAACTCTCGACTGACGCCCTCGCATTCACGCGCAAACAATACACGTGTACCGTCGCCGAGCACACAGACATAGGCTACCTGCAGTTGAAATTTGCATACTCGGCACGGCAGCCAATCAGAAGCCTGCTTCTCTCTTCCGGACTTTCGCAAGCGTTATACAGTCGTGCAATTGCATGTCATTTTCCAAAATAGATGCACAGAACCTCAGCCCAGAAGAAAGATTCAAAAGAAGCTAACAACATATGTGACGCTACAAAACGTAAATTTACATTAAACCGTGACTGTAAAGTGTACGTGAGACTTATGAAAGGGGCTTAGTGGTTCGTAGGAAGCAATGCAAACGTTGCATTGTGCTCCACAATGACAATCGACTACTGCAGCAAAATTTACGGCCCTGCACATTTACCGTAAATTAAGCAAGGTAGCATTTGTCGTAGGTACATTGTTGATTTTAAAAAAACTTTATTTTGTGACAATGTTTTTAATGTGATTTGTTGTTTCATTGTTTTGTAAGTTGTGAAAAATGGGGCAGGCAACTTTTTACTTACCTTCCCTGTTGTCTGCTAACTTTTTGTCATGAGTTTCAGACACTGTTTTTACTATACTTACTACTTCAAATTGAACCCGGAAGTGGCCAGTTTCAGAATGTCCCGCCCCCTTGTTCGTGGTGTCACGCCAAGACGTCTTGCCTTGCTCTCCAATCAAAACAATGGCTTCAGATTCGGAGAAGATGCTTTCTTGTTACTCACCCAGTTATGAATATGATTCAAATAGTTCTGAAGAGGAAAGCATACATGTTTGCAATCGATTAAAGAGTTTATTCCGTGTCATTTTGAGGCATCTGGACAGAAGTGTAGCACCCAAAAATGCAGAAGATGGCGACAAAGCTCTGTGGAAATGAGCTGATTTGTCTCCTGGGAATTTTTGTCAGCAAATATCAAATAGTCGTCTTGGTGCAACACACAAGGATTCACCATCGCGTTATTTAGATGTTTTCCTTCTAATTTCGCCATCAACACGTACCAACACGAAGTTTTCAGACCAAACAAAGTACCGCAAAATGCATTGTGTGTCGCTTTCTCGGTCAGGAGCGTTCCTTCCGTGACGTGACGTTAGGAATCGTCACCAACTCAAAAACGACTTCCTGAATATTCAGCGCGAGTCTTAAAAGGTAAAATGTAGCTATATGCCGTTGAATCTTTGTAAAATACGCTCAGTAGAAGTCATTTGAAGCGATTTTACAAATTATGGACACAACTTGTCCGGAGGCGCCGGTTGTCCTTTGAAACTACACAAATATACCTTGTTTTATGTATGTGTTATTGGATTGTAATAAAGTAATAAAGTCATTTTATTTACCTTTGTGGTGATGGTTGTTGATGTTCGCATATACAGTTATACTTCCATTTAAAAACTTAATTGGTTTCCAGAATGTGTGTGTACGGGGAAAAAAAATGTCTTCCAAACAATTATTTCCCATAAGAAACCATTAAAATGAGAATTGGATTGGATTGGATTTGCCTTTATTAGTCTTATTAGAGAATAAGCCGTTCCCAGCTCCCCATAAAACAAATTTCTAGAAAATAATACTTAAAACGACACAAAATATACCTTCTTTTATGTATAATAAATGTGCTATTGGATCTTAATGAAATAAATATATTGTATCGTATAATAAAGTCGTTTTATTTACCTTTGTGATGCTAGTTGTCAATGGATGGTAGCAATGTTTGACTTAGCGTACTGGTACGCTAAGTCACACAAACGCACACCTTGTTGGTGTTTTTTGATGATCTTCTTCTGCTCGACTGTAATTTTCTAGCGTGTCTTCTTCGGCTTAACACTAGCCTGTGGTGGGGTCTTTTTCGGTCCCGTAATAGTCAAAGTACTCCACTCGATAAGAAACCACGTCCGCACTCAAAGGAAGGAGGTGACGAAAACTAGTCCGCCAACCACCATGGCGCCGTGTGGTTTGGTTTGTCCGCTGAAAACTAGTCCGCCAGCCGAGACTATATGCTCGCAAATTTAATGTTCGTGAGGCAAAAGGTTCGTGAGGTCAAACGTTCGTAAACTGAGGTATGACTGTAATCCTCAGGGCTTACTAGAGGTCTCCCCTCTGCCATATTTGTAGGACAATTTAGGCGTTACACTCTGCGCGAGTTTACGGTGAAATCTTTTAGCCTCCCCCCCACCCCTCGAATTGTGTCCAAATCCACCTTCCTGACTTCTATCGGGTTCAGATCTCGCTGGAGACGGAGCGGCTCGGGCCTCGCCGGGTGGACGGCCTGAGGAGGGAGGACGACGACTGGCAAAAGAAAGGACATGCCGCCGTCCTGGCCGTCCAGGATTTGACCGTCAAGTTCTTTGAAACCACCAATCGGGCACAGAAAGGTAAAGCCGCTAAAGCCCCGCCCCCTGCCGCCTCCGCCATTAAAGCGTCTGTGCGTTCCAGCGCTGTACGAGCGCATGCGTGCCGACCAGCGGCGCCTGGGCAAGTCGGCATCGGGGGCTGCGGTGGAGCGCATGGAGCGGCTGCAGTACTCTGTCTCCAAAGAAACGCTGCAGCTGATGCGCGCCAAGGAAATCTGCCTGGAACAGCGGAAGCACGGCCTCAAGGAGGAGGTACGCGTTGCACCGCTACGAGACGTGACATTCCCGTGTCGAAAAGGGCCTTCGCTATTGTTTTCTGATGCCAAGCTATTGTTGCAATTTGGTAACGGCGCTATGAAACACAATTCTATCCCTCGCTATTTGTGTGTTGAGTGTTTGCCTTCGATGGGTGGGGCCAAGTGAGTGACACCGAGGGGTTGGATTTCATCATAAACTCATTCACTGCCATTCCTGATTTTATTCGGGAATTGAAAATATGACATGTTTATATGTCAAATGTGTTTGGGTTTTGTTTTTTTTCTTTCAAGCGGGGGTCCCGATAAAGTGCCAGTTAAACTTCTGGCAATGTTGTTGCCCTTCCACAAGGAGCCAGCATTTGCCTTTTGGCCGTGTTAGCGCTTTGTTACAGCTTCAACTGCTGTTAAAGCGCTATAGAAGTCACTGCGTATTTTGGACAGCCGCCCTCATTTCAAGCTCATATAACTCCAGACCCATATAATTTAGGAATTAACTCTTTTTGTTTTGCTGATGAAAGAAGATAGTCTCAAATTGCTTACGCCGTATTGAATGTCGATGTTGTCCTAAAACGTCCGCGCTATTACATTATGCTGTGCAAATGTGTGGATTGTCAGCAAAAAAAGTAAAGTATTGTATTTGTATTGTATATCTAGCTAACAACCTAGCTAGATATTTCAATTGAATTTTCTCCCAATTATGACAAAATAGCAGATGGTGAATATTTTAGGTCGGACAACCCTGAACCACCATTCGATTAGATTGCAGTCAAAAAACTGAAAATGAAATGAAAAGGAAAATGAACGAGAGATGTGCATCTGTTTGAGCGTTAGCGGCTAATGCTAGTTCAAACCATCAATTTTGGCTATTTTCTTCTGTGATGCAGAGGTTTGCGCATCCCACTAACCCTGTGAGCTAAGTTGTCTGAGGCCTTACATGCTAAACTAGCTATCAGCTATCCGCTAGATAGATAGATATCTATTCACTTGCTAGCTAGCTAGCTTTCTATCTATTTGAGTTACTTCCGGGTTGTGTGAACGCTAGCGCGTGTAGCTGCCGCTGCTCACCCACTAAAAAACTTATCCTGTGACTGTAAAGTGACCTTGAGAGTTCTGAAAGGCGCTTATAAATGAAATGTATTATTATTAGTAGTAGTAGTATTATCATCATCATTTGCTAGCTATTTGCTATCTCTTTGCTATCACTATCTAGCTGGCTGGCTATCGAGCCAGGTATCGGTTGGCTAATGATTGCTTAGCTAGCAAGCTTTCTATCTATTTGAGTTACTTCCGGGTTGAGTGAACCCTGGCGCGTGTGGGCCGCTGTTCACTCAGAGAAAAACTTATTCTGTGACTGTAAAGTGACCTTGAGAGATTTGAAAGGCGCTTATAAATGAAATTTATTATGATTATTATTATTAAAAGTCAATATTCTGTGGGTTATGGAATTCAAGTGACAATGACAAAAACCCTGGCACTGGAGTAGAAACATTTTTGCATGTCATCTGGCAATGTAGGAGTTAATATGTCAAACGTGCTAACGGGAGAGCTTCATCCGTGTGTATTGTTTTTTTTGTGTCCAGATGCGAAGCCTGCAGGACGGCGAGGACGCCATGTTGCACCTGGACCATCTGGAGGCGCTGTACTACGAACTGCAGCTGCAGCTGTACGACATCCAGGCCGAAGTGCTGCGCTGCGAAGAGCTGCTGCTCAGCGCGCAGTTGCAGAGCCTGCGCCGACAGATCACAGGTGCCGACAAAATACCCGGCCGCTGTCACGCACCTGTGGAAAAATGGGCCTTGTTTGTTTCTCCCCCGGGACAGAGAGGCAGGATGAGGTGGTGTACTACGACGCCTTTGAGAGCCCGGATGCCATGGAGGGGGCGGAGGACCCAGTCGCAGCCACGCCTGCGCCGCCACCCCGCCACGACCAAGAACTGGAGGCGCTGCGGCAGAGGACTCGGCGGCTGGAGGCCTGCAGGGGGCGCATCACCGCCAAGAAGGTCTACCTCAAAAACAAAAAGGTGAAAGCTTGATGGGCGACGGAATGTTCCCCTCTCCTGGACCCCCCGAGGAGCGCTCACCCTTTCTGGTCATCCCTCGGAACAGGAAATCTGCATCTCCAACCATAAGCAGAAGGCGGAAGCGCGGCGGGGTGGCCCGGCCCCCGTCGTGGCCCAAACGGAGGAAGGCGAGGCGGAGCGCAATGCGCGAGTCGGTCTGGAGAGGCAGAAAACTTTGGAGCGACTTCGCAGCCTCAAGCAGGTAAAACGGCGCCGCCAATGGCGTCGGGTCGCCGGGTCCTCCGCCTTTGCTGAAACGCTCTGCTTCCCGCCCAGCGGTATCCGGGTCACGTGACGCTCAAGTCCAGTCGCCTGCGGCTGCATCAGACGCGCCGGCGAGCGAGTCAGCCCGCCGGCACCCAGACGGAACGCCTGGCCTTCAACCTGCCCGAGCTCGCCACGCCACCACCCGGGGGCGAAGGCGTCCCCGGCTCGCCCCCCGCCTTCCTCTCCTTGCCGATGTCCGTGGTCAACCTAGGCGAAGCCCCTGCGCCGCCGCCCCCTCCTCCACCACCTCCGCTGCCATCCGAAGCGCCCGAGCCGCGGCCCCGCCAGCCCGCCTCGCCCCCCCCGGCTCACATCTCGCCGCGCTTTTTCGACAGCAGCCAGCTGCTGACGGCCAGGAAGAAGCTGAGGAAAACGTCGGCCGAGGACGCTGCTCAGTGGCGGAGAGGTGAGACGCCGTCCCTCGCAATGAGAATACAGTGACACTTCGGTTTACGAACCCCTTGGCTTCAGAACTTTTCGGTTTACGAACAGTAAATTTATGAAAATGGATGAAACCGGCCACTCCATTCCATCAAGCCATCAACGACCATCACAAAGGTAAATAAAACAACTTTATTATACAATACATTTTATTTATTTCATTATAATACCATAGCACATTTATTATACATAAAATAAGGTATATTTTGTGTAGTTGTAAGGCTTAGAAAGTAGAAAATTACGTTTTATGGGGACCTGGGAACGGATTATTCTCATTTTAATGGTTTCCTATGGGAAATTTATTTTTGGGATACACACTTTTCGCCTTACACACTGTCTGGGAACCAATTAAGTTCGTAAGACAAGGTATCACTGTACAACGCAATTCGACCAAAATAGCAACTGTCTGCTGAATCTTTGTTCTTTTTGGTACGCGTCGACAGCGAGCTCCCCGATGGACGAGGTGTTGGCGTCACTAAAGCGCGGCAGCTTCCACCTGCGGAAAGCTGAACTGCGCGTGCTGGCCCCCGACCCGGATGACGACGGCGAGAACATCCTGGCGCAGATCCGGCAGGGGGTGCGTCTCCGGCAGGTGCGCGCCCCCACCGAGCGGCCGCGCCGCGCCGAGCGCTTTGCCCACTCGGCCGACGCCCTGACGCAAAGCATCCACGAGGCTCTGCGCCGGATCAAGGAGGCGTCGCCTGAATCTGAGTCCGAGGACGAGGGTTTGCCCTGCGCCGACTGGGAGAACTAGAAACGCTGTTGGGGGGTGTGGGTACAAGTGGACCACTAGGCGTCGCTGTTAGCCGTTGTACTGTACGTTCCTTGAAAGAGGCGCGCGGAAATGCACAAGTACATGGTCCCCATGCACAAGCTTTCTGCTCATCGATTCCAAAATTCCAAATGTCTTGTTCTGATGTTTTTGTTTGTTTGTTTGTTTGTTTGTTTGTTTGTTTGTTTGTTTGTTTGTTTGTTTGTTTGTTCAAAACAATGACAAGTACATTCCGGAGCGTTTTTTTAATATCTAAAGTTCCAAGACTCTTTCCAGTTTTGGAGCACATTTTGTTTGTCAACTCAAGGAAGAATATGCAACTTTGGGGGGCAATTTTGAAGGGCAACTTTGGGGGCAATTTTGGAAGCCAACTTTGGGGGCGGGGGGGGGGGGCAACTTTGAATGCAACTTTTAGGGCCTGATTTGAGCCGCTATTTTGGAAAATGAGCACATGTTGAATTTTAAAGCAACCAGACTTTCGTTCTGGAACTCAAAATCAACAAACTGCCGAGGGCCCTTTGCCCATGACAACATTTTGTTTTTTCTGTACCTTTTTTTCCAGATACTGTACTGTATATGAAGTGTGCCGTGCCTGTGTATAAGAATGAACGGTGTTTAACATCCCATCATGTATAAAATGTGTCAAACGTACTGTTCCCGACCTTTCTTTTTAAAGTTTGGACGCCATTTGTACTCGGACCTCGCAAACAGATGCCACGTGTCATTGGACACGTCACAAACATGGATCATCTGCATGCCGATGTGTATTCAAGTATTTATTGATTCTTCAAATTAAAAGGAATAGAATGTATGTCTCTTTTCTTAAGATCTCCTGAGATTTCTCCTTTTTGAAGTAAATATTAAACACCCAAACAAAAGTCAAGTGACTTAACTCATTCACTGCCTGACGATTAGCAAAGCGGTGTCTACTCCAGTGCCAGGGTTTTTGTCATTTTCACTCAAATTGCAGGACCCATACAATATTGAGTTTTAGGACGACAACAACATCCAATGCAGGGTAGGAAAGCTAAGACTCTCTTCTTTCATCAGAGAAAAACAGTTAATTCCTTAATGATATGGGTCTGGAGTCATCTGAGCTTGAAATGGGGGCGGATGTACAAAATACATCGCTATTGATTTCTATATACAGTAAAGTCTCGTTATATCGATATCGTTTATATTGATAATACTGCTTATTACGACACTATTTTCATTTCACGTGCACATTTCTAGTCTTTTTATGTATAATTAGTTCCGTTTAGTACGATTCGTGGTTTTTACGATAATCTGGTTACTACGGTGCTCTTTTTCATCTCCCGCCGGCCATTTTGCTGTTTACATTGATACAAAAGATATTTAAGATGAATCGATATTTGCTTAGGGGTTTCTATACAGTACCACCAGTGACGTGGAGGCAGGTGAGGCAGTGCCTCACCTGTCATCATGGAAAGCTGTCATGGAAATATCAAATGAAAAAATAAATTGAACAGTTATATGTATTTAGTGATTTGTACTTTAACGTTCTTGTCCATTGTACTTCACCGTTTTAGGATTTTTTTTCAAAATCGCTGAATTTTCACATTTACCGTTCAAATACTAAGTAGAGACGAGCAGTGAGGCAGCAGCCGGCTGATCCTCACCATGGATTGCGCAATCACTGTGCTTACTGTGCTGGCTTGCTCAGCAGTGAGACCGCATTGCTGTCCTTCTGCATATCGCTATGAAAGCGTTCAAACACGTTTAGTATATGAACTAAATTTCTACAGTTTAGCTTGTGTATATAATGTAGAGTCATTGTACATTATAAACACTGTACTACAGTGTTTATTTTGTTTTCTTTTTCATCAAAACGCTGTGCGTAGGTGAGGCAAACAGTTCTCCCGCCTCATGACAGGGGGCGCTTGTGATTCCAGAGATACTTCCGACTCCACGTCTGCAGAATAATAGAATTAGAGACAGAAAGCTACAGTAAACAACTCCCGAGAATATCGATATAACGAGACTTTACTGTATCTCGCCTTGCCCCGCTGGCTCCGTCGGAATCATTCTGGCTCGGTTTTAGAAGTGATTGTCAGCTTGTATCTCAGGGGAGCGCAACCATGTGTATACGGCCACCTTGTTTCTGACAGAAGGACAGGTGAGCCTGGATTAGCAACATTGCAAAGCAGGAGAGGGGCAGCTGCATTGTTTTGACGGCAGAAGCACCATCACGTCGCGGCTAAAATATAAGCAGACCTGCAGGGTCGTGTACGCAGATCACTTGTGACGATAACGTTGGGCTAAATGGTGGACGGGTGTCGGCGGCGACTTCCCTTGACCTCGTCACGCCTTAGCATTCCTCCACAAATGCTATTCGGGTGGCAATATGGTTGTCAATATTTGTTTGCATTTTTAAGCAATATGGCAGTCAATAATTTTCTAAATTTTTAAGCAATATGGCTGTCAATATTTTTTTTCATTTTAAACACTATGGCTGTCAATATTTTTTTCATTTTTAAGCAATATGGCTGTCAATGTTTTTTTCATTTTTAAGCAATATGGTTGTCAACATTTTTTTTTCATTTTAAAGCAATATGGCTGTCAATATTTTTTTCATTTTTAAGCAATATGGCTGTCAACATTTTTTTTTTCATTTTTAAGCAATATGGCTATCAATATTGGTTTTCATTTTCAAGCAATATGGCTGAGAATATATTTTTTTTTCATTTTTAAGCAATATGGCTGTCTTTTTTTTCATTTTTAAAGGACAACAGGCATCACTTTTTTGTTTTTTAACTGACACCAGAAAAACGTTTTATAGCATCTAAAATACCCAAAACACGCAGTATGGTATTTTTAGTCAAATGCAAAACATCAATAAAAATGACTTCAAGTGTCCAAAATCTGCAAAAAAAATTGAGCTGCGAATTGGGCATTTTCAGAAAGTACCGCCCCCATTTCGTGACGTCACGCCAAGACGTCTTGCATTGCTAGTGAATGAAAACAATGGCTTCAGATTCGGAGAATATGCTTTCTTGTTCCACATCCAGTGATGAATTTGATTCAAATAGTTCTGAAGAGGAAAGCATACATGTTTGCAATCGATTAAACAATTTATTTGTGCCATTTTGAGGCAACATTGGGGGAAAATCTCTCACCCAAAAAAAGAGGCACAAAATGGCGACCTCCTGTGGCCACCTCCATTTCCACAGGGTGATAAATTCCTTATATGGCGCTTGGATGCCCTCTTCTGGCCTTCTGGCGGCTTTGGGGTGCAACATGAGGTCCCCAGACCAAACAAGTACAGCAAAATACATTGACGTGATGGAAGGACCGCTACAATGTGTCTTTTTTTACAGTAAAGGGCGATCCTTTAGTGACGTCACGTACGGACTCGTCACCAACTCAAAAACAAGACTTCCTGAATATTCAGCGCGAGTCTTAAATCGTAAAATATAGCTACATGTGGTGGAATTTTTGTAAAATACGCTCAGTAGAAGTCATTTGAAGCCATTTTACAAATTATGGACACAACTTGTCCGGAGACGTCGGTTGTCCTTTAAGCAATGTGGCTGTAATTTTTTGTCTCATTTTTAGCAATCTGGCTGTCAATATTTTTTTTCATTTTTAAGCAATATGGCTGCCGATATATTTTTTTTCATTTTCAAGCCATACGGCTGTCAAGATTTTTTTCTTTTTAATCAATATGGCTGTCAAGATTTTTTTTTTCATTTTTAAGCAATATGGCTGTGAAATTTTGTTTTTAATTTTCAAGCAATATATGGCTGTCAGTATTTTTTTTCATTTTTAAGCAATAGGGCTGTCAATATTTGTTTTCATTTTTAAGCAATATGGCTGTCAATATTTTTTTCATTTTGATGGAGAATAAGAAGTTATATTTAAAAGTCCCATGCTTATCTGGCCAACCAAACAATAGGCCTACAGTGAAGGTGCAGATGGCCACAGTAAATATGAGTGAAACAGACACAGCCCAGTAAAACTATCACCTTCATCTAGGAGATCTGGCTTGGCACAGAATTTAGGACTTGGGAAACTCCTTATTACACAAGTAAATTAGGACTTCAAACTCTCACAGGAAGAGGTCATTAGCCAGGTTACAAATTTATCAGTTCATGGAAAACAATGTTTTATTGCTTACAGCTGTTGGTGCTCAGAACGACCAGAGGCGTGGTATTATAATCAAGAAAACTATGTTTTACTAATGTATCACTTTAATTGGCATGTACTCTCAATAGCCGCAGAATTCAGACGTATGTCATGAATGACTATGTTTCCTGCCGGCAGTAGGGACAATCTGGTTCAGAGTCTCTGTCCACAGTGTCTGACTGTCATGTTGACACCTTTTCAAGCAATACGGCTGTCAATATTTTTTTCATTTTGAAGCCATATGGCTGTCAATATTTTTTTTCATTTTGAAGCAATATGGCTGTCAATACAGTGAGACCTTGGCTTACGAACTTAATTGGTTCCTAGACAGTGTGTCAGGCGAAAAGTGTGTATCCCCCCAAAAAAATCCCATCGGAAACCATTAAAATAAGAATAATCCATTCCGAGGTCTCCATAAAATATCATTTTCAACTAAATAAGCCTTAAAGCTACACACAACATATCTTATTCTATGTATATTGAATGTGCTATTGTATTGTAATGAAAGAAATACTCTGCACTGTATAAAAAAGTCACTTTATTTACATTTGTGATGGTCGTTGATGGCTCTTAATCGACACCCGTTGCTTTCTGACTTGTAAGATCTTACGAAACTGAG
The DNA here is from genome assembly GCF_051943395.1 of Hippocampus bargibanti. Taxonomy (NCBI): domain Eukaryota; kingdom Metazoa; phylum Chordata; class Actinopteri; order Syngnathiformes; family Syngnathidae; genus Hippocampus; species Hippocampus bargibanti. The sequence goes on along the minus strand of NC_142751.1, from coordinate 3,420,946 downwards.
GCATCACATTATCATTCATCATGTTGATGATTCTCATAGCCTTTTCTGGATGGAACTGTCCAATAAAAGCCTGCACATAATCTCCTGCTGCTTGTCCTCTTGAAGGCAAATCAAATTCTCTGCCTCAATATGGTCAGCAACAAGCTCCTCGATGTCATCTGCATCCACTTTGAGTCCCATAGGTGCTGGCAGAGATTTTATTACAACAAAAGGCGCGAGTCCGATGATTCCACGGACACGGAATAAAACGCGACAAAAGAAGCCGGGCGGGGCGATCCGTCCAGGTTGTCAAGCTCGGCAAAATAAAATGGCACACTCGCGATCCCGGAAAGCAACAAACATACACGATTGCAGCTAACAATCACCTCGGGCAAAGCAAACTCTTGGACTTGCCAGCACTTTTTCAGCATACGAGCTACTTATAAAAACAACCAAGTCAAAATGATCTACCTACTACCAAAATGCAAAACATAATAATTTTCAAATGTATTAAGGATTCTTTGAATTTACAATGTATGTTACAATGTATGTTGATGTACCTTGTACCTTACAATGTATGTTGATGTACCTTGTACCTTGTACCTTGATGTACTCAATAAGCCAATATTGCACAACACACATCATAACTACGTACACATAACATAATAAATAACTATTAACATTTTTTTGTAATTACCTGAGTTTACTTTGATGACTTGCACTGAATTGAATCCGCCAGGGATGCATAGTCCGGACAGTAGATGCTGACAGCCAGCCTCAAGCACATTTTCAAATGTTCAGCAGTCATGGTGGAACGGTATTTGGACTTAATGATCTTCATGTAGACTCACATAAATAAGTGGAGCCGAATAATGCAGTCAAAGAGGTAGCACATTTCCTTACATTGAGCATTTTAGCGCATAACGCTTGTTGGTGGATTATGCAATGGTAATTCAAGAAGTCTGCCTGCACTTGGCAACACGCATTTTGAAAATGACATCGTGAAAAAAAGTCCACCTCCCATTCCGTATGAAAGTAATGTTTTTGCCTTCTTACTTGGTCCAGCTTTCTCACTCATTTTGATCACCATATGTTTTAGCAAGGGCTTAAAATCTGAGGTAATTCGCTGACTAGTTTGTAAATTTTGCTGCGCTTAGCGCCGTTGTTTACGCATGCGCGGCGACCTAAAGGTCAAAATTTAGTTGTCATCTGAATGGTTGCCCTGTATGTCAATCAAGTGATAGGTTGACAAATGTTTTTTTTTTACTGTCACGCTGCGATCGACCAGTATTACCTCCGCGATCGACCAGTAGATCGCGATCAACCAGTAGATCGCGATCGACGTAATGAGAACCCCTGGCGTAAAGCTTTTAGGCGAAGGATGGGGGCAATGGTGGACGGTAACAGGCTCTTTATTTGTAGAATGGTCGTAGAAAGTTACTCTCAGGGAAGTGACACACAGCGTGAGAGATGTGTCAGGCTGAGATTCACATGACAGCCGCGGTGTGCACATGTGACGCCACAAAAACCCACCTCGTTCGTGTTTCTCAATGATCTCCTTCTTCTCCTCGACTGTGATTTTTTTTTTGTGTGTCTTCTTCGGCTGAACACGAGCCTGTGGTGGGTTTTTTTTCGGTCCCAAAATAGTAAAATTATCTGCAAAAAGCTCAGTGTCAATTCAGAGAGAGGGGGTGTAGAAAGGTGCGCCGGCTGGAACGCTGTTCGGTCGTGTGCAGCCGGCGAAGATCCGAAGATTACTCCGCCAGCCGTGGTGGGCAATATCTTCTTTTCCTTCCGGCTTTTCCCCTCAGGGGTCGCCAGAGCGAATCAATGTCCTCCATCTATCCTGGTTTTGTGCATCCTCTTCTCGCACACCAGCTACCTTCATGTCCTCTTTGACCACATCCATAAACCTCCTCTTCGGTCTTCCTCTCGGTCTCCTGCCTGGCAGTTCAAGACTCAGCATCCTTCTCCCGATATAGTCGCTCTCTCTCCTCTGGACATGTCCAGACCATCTCAGTCTGGCCTCTCTGACTTTCTCTCCAAAGCCTCGAATATGAGTTGTCCCTCTAATGTACTCATTCCTGATCCTATCCAACCTGGTCACTCCCAAAGAAAACCTCAACATCTTCAGCTCTGCTACCTCCAGCTCTGCTTCCTGTCTTTTCTTCAGTGGCACTGTCTCCAGTCCAAACATCACGGCTGGTCTCACCACGGTTTTATACACTTTTCCTTTCATCCCAGCTGAAACCCTTCGATCGCACATCACACCTGACATTTTTCTCCAGCCGCTCCAGCCTGCCTGGACACACTTCTTCACCTCTTTTCCACACTCTCCATTGCTCTGGACAGTTGACCCCAAGTACTTAAAATCCTCCACCTTCTTTATCTCTTCTCCCTATAGCATCACTCTTGCACTTGGATCCCTTTCATTCACACACATATATTCCGTCTTGCTGCGACTGATCTTCATTCCTCTCCTTTCCAGGGCAGATCTCCACATCTGTAGTTTCTCCGCCACCTGCTCCCCGTTCTTGCTACAGATAACAATGTCATCTGCAAACATCATGGTCCAAGGAGATTCTTGTCTAACATCGTCTGTCAGCCTGGCCATCACCATAGTAAACAAGAAAAGGCTCAGAGCTGACCCCTGGTGGAGTCCCACCTCCACCTTGAATTCCTCAGTCATACCAACAGCACACCTCACAACTATCTTACAGTCATGATACATGTCTCGTACCGCTCTAACATACTTTTCCGTCACTCCAGACTTCCTCATGCAATGCCACAGCTCTTCTCTGGGCACCCTGTCATACGCTTTCTCCAGATCTAGAAAGACACAATGCAATTCCTTCTGACCTTCTCTGTACTTCTCTATCAGCATTCTTAAAGCAAACATTGCATCTGTTGTACTCTTTTTTGGCATGAAGCCATACTGCTGCTCACAAATGTTGACTTCTGCTCTTAGTCTAGCTTCAACTACTCTTTTCCAGAGTTTCATTGTATGGCTCATCAACGTTATTCCTTTGTAATTAGTACAACGCTGCACATCTCCTTTGTTCTTAAAAATGGGCATGAGTACACTTCGTCTCCATTCTTCAGGCATCTGTTCACCATCTAAGATCTTGTTGAATAACCCAGTCAGGAACACCACCGCCACACTTCCATACCTCGATTGGTAAATCATCAGGCCCGAGTGCCTTTTCCCCCTTCATCCTCTTCAGCGCCTTCCTCACTTCATCCTTGCTAATGCTTGCTACGTCTTGGTCCACAACAGTCATGTCTTCTACTCTTTGTTCCTTCTCATTTTCCTCATTCATCAATTCTTCAAAGTACTCTTTCCATCTTACTACTTAATCACCCGAACCTGCTGCAGGTCCTTACCATCTTTGTCTCTCTGTCTCGCCAGCCTGTAAAGATCAGTCTCACCTTCCTTGCTGTCCAGCCGAGCATACAAGTCATCATAGGCCTCTTGTTTGGCCTTTGCCACCTTTACTTTAACCGTGCGCTGCATCTCCTTGTACTGCTGTCTACTCTCGTCCGTCCTCTCACTGTCCCACTTCTTCTTTGCTAACCTCTTTCTCTGTATACACTCCTGCACCTCCCCATTCCACCACCAAGTCTCCTTATCTACCTTTCTTCCACTCGATACACCAAGTACTTTCCGACCTGTGTCTCTGATTATGTTCGCTGTAGTTTGCCAGTCATCTGGAAGGACCTCTTGCCCACCCAGTGCTTGTCTTACCTCCTTCCTAAATGTCATGCAACACTCTTCCTTTTTCAACTTCCACCATTTTGTCCTCACTTCAGCCTTTGGTTTCTTCATCTTCCTCACTGCCAGCGTCATCCTACACACCACCAACCTATGCTGTCTGGCTACACTCTCACCAACCACTACTTTGCAGTCACTGATTTCCTTTAGATGGCGCCGTTGACACAAAATGTAGTCTACCTGTGTACTTCTGCCTCCACTCTTGGGTTGGATTGGATATGCCTTTATTAGTCTCACAGTGGAGAAATTTACATTTCACAGCAGCAAAGTGATGAAAGGAATGAAAGTAGAAAAACTTATAGGTCACCCTATGTTCCTGTCTCTTCTGAAAGAAAGTATTCACAATAGCCATTTGCATTCTCTTAGCAAAGTCAACCACCATCTGTCCTTCAGCGTTCCTCATCTGCAGTCCAAACCTACCCATAACCTCCTCATCACCTTTGTTTCCTGCGCCAACATGTCCATTGAAGTCTCCACCAATTACAACCCTCTCACTTCTCGGGATGTTCTGTATGACTTCATCAAAGTCCAACCAAAATTCCTCCTTCTCCGCCGGCTCACATCCTACTTGTGGGGCATACCCACAAACAACATTTACCATCACACCTTAAATTTCTAGCTTCAGACTCATCATTCTATCTGATACCCTTTTTACTTCTAAGACATTCCTAACAAACTCCTCTTTTAAGATAACCTCAACTCCATTTCTCTTCACCATGATAGAACAACTTAAACCCTGACCCTAAGCTTCTAGCCTTGCTCCCTTTCCACCCGGTCTCCTGGACACACAGTATGTCTACCTTCCTTCTCTGCATCATGTCAACCAGCTCTCTACCTTTACCTGTCATTGTTCCTACATTCAAAGTTCCTACTCTTAGTTCTATAGTCTTGGCGTTCCATCTCTCTCTTTTCCTCCGGGCACACCTCCCTCCTCTCCTTCTTCGACCAACAGTAGTCCATTTTCCACTGGCACCCTGAAGGTCAACAGTACCAATGGCGGCTGTTGGTAACCCGGGCCTCGACCGATCCGGTATGGGATTCATAGGTTTGTTTCGCATATTTGTTTTGGCAATTTTTTTTACGTCGGATGCCCTTCCTGACACAACCCTCTGTATTTATCCGGGCTTGGGACCGGCACAATAAGACACTGGCTTGTGCCCCCTTGTGGCTACATTATTTTTCAGCAATATGGCTGTCAATATTTTTTTTTCATTTTCAAACAATATGGCTGTCATTTTTTTTCATTTTTAAGCAATATGGCTGAGATATTTTTTTTTTCATTTTTAAGCAATATAGCTGCCAATTTTTTTCATTTTCAAGCAATATGGCTGCCAATATTTTTTTAAGCAATATGGCTGCCAATATTTTTAAGCAATATGGCTGTCAATATTTTTTAAGCAACATGGCTGTCAATATTTTTGTTTTTAAGCAATATGGCTGCCGATATTTTTTTCATTTTTAAGCAATATGACTGCCGAAATTTGTTTTCATTTTCAAGCAATATGGCTGCCAATTTTTTTTCATTTTTAAGTAATATGGCGGGCTACATTTTTTTAAGATGGCGGCCAACATTTTTTTTCATTTTTAAGCAATATGGCTGCCAATATTTTTGTTTATGTCATTTTCATACGTGTACGATTACAAAAAATATTAGAAAAAAATATATCGAATATCCTGAGATTTTCTTTCCCTTTATTAACAAAAATGCATCCATCTCCAATTGGATTGACTTTGAAAATAACAATTTATCAGCATCAACATTCCATTTGAAATACTTTTGACAATAAGCCCTTTAAATCGTGCGGTGTTTACAAAATTAGGTTGTTTTTTTTGGCAAGAAATCTGAAAAAACTGACTGACTAAAAGGCAACGGCCGAAAAAAAAAACATTTGGCAAAAGTACCAAAAAACTTGATAAATAGTTCCAAAAATATTGCCACTTTTTAAATAATTCTTTGTTAAATTAATGGAAAAGTTTCACCACAGAAGGTGAAGAGCAAAGTACCTGAAAGAGACGAAGCAGCACAGCAGCGGCGTCGCTGGTGTCTTATTGCTGCTCGGCGGCGTCAAGTCGTCAAGTCTTCGCACCGTTGCTTCATTTGGCTGATGACATCGTTGGGAAAAAGGAGACACCCCCCCCCCCCCCTCACAGGTTGGTTTAAGAAGCAACCGAAAAGAAAAATAACAACAAAAAATGGCGTGACGGCGGTCAAGGCATCGTCATGATCCCAGCCAGTCAACTTGGCTGCTGTAAACGAGCCGAGCGAGTACCACAAATGCGTACAAAGTGTGTAAACGTTGTGGGGACAAGCCCCGCCCACAATGGAGCAGCGACGTCCCCGGTCCACCAGGCGGCGCCAACGGATGGGTGGGCGGGGCCTAGCTGCACTCCAGCAGCTTGGAGAGAGCTTGGCGCAGCTCGCTTAACTCTGAGATCTTGCCGTCCAGCAGCTGCAGCAGCGAGCGCAGACTCTGCCGGAAGACTTGGCGCTCGCGCCGATTGGCGTTCAGCCGCTGCTCTAGCTCGCCCAGCTGCACCTCCAACGCCTGGTTACGACGCTCCACTTGCTGGAAAAAACAACAATACCTCCAAAACATCATTTTTTTTCATTTTATTTTTAAAGTGTGTTAACAGGAAGTGGCCCCAACGGTTCATCAGAATCATAATGATTGACCAAACACTTAGATTTGTGTTACTGTTTAAAGAGTTAATGGCGACGGGGGAAGGAGCTGTTTAAATGCCTGCTGAATTTGGATCGGTAGCGCCTGCCCGAGGGGGAGTCGCTGGAAAAGGTGGTGGGCGGGGTGCGTAGGGTTTAAAAGTAAAATCGTGGCTGCTTGTGAGAAGGCCACAAATTGGCAACTTGCCATTTAGCGCCTGCCTGCCTGCGAGGGGGTCACTGGGAAAGGTGGTGGGCAGGGTGTGGAGGGTTTAAAAGTAAAATCATGGCTGCTTTTAGGAAGGCAACTTGCCATTTAGCGCCCGCCTGCCTGCCTGAGAGGAGTTGCTGGAAAAGGTGGTGGGCAGGGTGCAGAGGATTTACGTGTTTTCGAGGGAGTGGGGGGGGGGGGGGGAGCTGCCCTTCTCTCACCTGTAGCTTGTGCGCGAGCGAGTCTCTTTGGGACTGAAAGCGGTTGGCACTCTGCACCTCGGCTCTGAGACACTCCAACTCCTGCCGGCGGGAACAAAAAGACTTGGTGGAGGTCGGAGTTCAAAAGCAGATGCGCCATGGCGGTGAACGTACGTCCTCCTTGGCCTTCAGCGCCGCCTCCATCTCCTCCATCGTGCGGTTCAGCTCCGTCTTGGACAATCTGGTCGCCGTGCTATGGCCGCTCACGCACTCCAGCTCCGTCACCTTTGACAGCCGCCGATTAAAAGGTCACAGGGGGTGGGAAGGTTGAACCATGTGACAATTGCGCTTGTCAATCGTGTCCCCCTGCCTACCCGTTTGTGGAGCCGCTCGGCTTCCCCCTGGTAGGCGGCCAGTTGCTGCTTCCACTGCTTGACATTGGCCGTGGATTCCAGCAGCGCTGCGGTCAGCTTGGCATTGTTGCCCTTCAACGCTGTCAACTCCGCCTCCAAATGCTTCCCGATGCCGCTGGAGGAACTACGGACGTCGGGAAAGATGGGAAGCGCGTTGTGGGAGGGTTCGGATTGGGCCTCAGCAAGCTGAAAGGGGGCCGCTGCCGCCGCCAACACCGCCAATCTCTGGTATTCATTGCTGTTCATGCTCTCGGGCGTCGGCGGGGACGGCAAAGGTCGGGTGGGGGACACCTGAACAAGACAAGTGCAAACTTTTAAGTGGAGGCAGAGGTGTCTGCGTCGCCGCTGGGGCACACGGCCGAAAAAAAGAGCACAAAGGTTCGTCCGAGGGAACGTGAAGGAGAGGATCACAGAGCCCCAGGCGGGTCCACCACGTAGGAGGCCATGGCCAGGGTTCTGGGGACGTGAGGACAAAGGAGTCACCGGGGAGGGGGTTTCACGTCACATTTACCTTCTTGGGCACGGGCAACACGCTCCTTCTGACAGCGCCGCCCTGCGGAGTTGTCGGGCAGAACAGAGGCGGGCGAGGCGGTTACGGCAATGGACGTTGGTTGCTAGCTTAGTTGCCGGCGAGGCCGATCACTCAATTTCATCGCAAAATCAATTCATCGATTCAAGAAGGGTTTTAGCAGTGGTGGACCGTCAGGGCCTGCAAGGCCTTCTCTGCTGGCCTAAAAATATCGAAATCCCAGACTTATGTGAATTCTATTTTGTCCATTAACTTTTATGAAATAATTTCAAATCTTCTTTCGGCGTCCTTTTCACCTGTTGCGCTGCTTCCAGACGTGTGTTTTCGTATACAAGCATTTAGCCAATCACATTAAAGCCACCATTTGTGACCAGGGTTAGAAATTGACTTGGACGCCTTCACAATCAGTTCTACACGCCCTGTCGCATCAAATGTGTCGATCAAACTGTTGCTCTAACCAATCAGAGTATGCGTTGGTAACCCAAGGCCTGCTGGAAAGCACTGGAAACGTCAGTTTTTGCAAATTATAATTAGCTAGTCAATTATATTATATCACTAGCCGCTAGTGATAAGAGCATACTGGCCAGAGCTAGCATCTATGGCAAGCTGCATAAGAAAATATGTTGTTGTGTTTATTTAACAGCAGTTTTGTCAAGCCACAATGGCTGAAAGAGAAGAAATGGATTTGGTTGCAGAATGACTGTTCAAGCCATTTTCAAGTCGGACTTTTCAAGAATTGATGAACATCATTAAGAAAGGACAGCTCCGAAGCTAGCAAAAATAGCAAATAATATTACCATTTTATTGGGTTATCATGAATCCACACGTTTATCGTAAAAATGTGAACAGTATTTTAGTTTCTTCACTGTCACAAGTTATTTCCCGGCTAACGGTACCCTCTAGTGGACGTGTAGTAAATCACACTTGCAGCTGTGGGTTAATTCAGACATAGCACTACTGAAGGCCTAAGGTTGACATGCACGATTTTAGTAATACAGTAAAGTATCGTTATATCGATATTCAAGGGAGTATTCAAGGGAGAAAAAATATCGATATAACCGGGACTATCGATATATCCGACCCTGTTTGCATGTAATTTTCTTCGTGCGTGCATAGAAATAGTATCGATATAACCGGGACTATCGATATATCAGATATCGATATAACGAGACTTTACTGTACTAATAATAATAATACTAATAATAATACTAATAATACTACTAGAGCAGACATTTAAACAGCTTCTTACCCATTAACTCTTTGAACTCTTTCAACAGTAGCCCAAATAGAACTGTATAGTGCCACTTAGCAATTTTTTGATGATGATACTAGTGCAGCGTGTTCAACCGGAAACAAATTCCTTATGTGTTCTAAATACTTGGCAATAAAGATGATTGTGATAATAATAATAATAATAATAATAATACATTTAATTTCAAAGCACCTTTCAAAACTCTCAAGGACACTTTTTTTTCTGGGTGAGCAGCGACAGCCATTTGCGCCAGTGTTCACTCTACCCGGAAGTAACTCATTGGCATTCGACTCAGCATGACTCTGACTTGATCTTGGCTTTACTCCCTGCTTTCTACTATCTTTGTGACTGCTTTATTTCCTTTATATGACAGCTAGGAATCGAGTTGATTGGTAACCATGATTTTGGACGCCAATCCAATTTAGATTTGACAGATTCTTTGGTTCAAAGTGCTTATTTGAGACGGTCGCTAACACAAAGTTGTTCACAGGTAGCCAACTTAGCTCAATTTGTTTTATGCCCCTCTGGAAAGAAAAATAAAGTGCGATGAGTAAAGAAAATCTACCTGCGGGGGAGCGCCGGTTAGCTCCACCTTCTCTTGCGATTTCTCCTTGGCGAGTCGTGCCGCCTCCTTGAACTCTGCAAACTTTTCCGCGAACTGAAAAGAAAAGCCATTAGTTGTCGCCGATCTGGCGCTGTAAATAAATCCAAGCTTTCCCAACCTTGCTCAGGTGGCCCTCGCACGAGAAGCCCAGCCCGTAGACGGTGTTGGCGCGGCTGTCGGCCCACTGGCCAAATTTCTGTGAGGTCTTGGTGAAGGTCATGTTGGGGGTGATGGTGCTGTTGATCACAGCCTGTCGGGGGCCACAGTGAGACAGCCGGGTGACTCCGGATTATTTTTGACAATGGTTTGAGGTTTTTTTTCGAGTGAAAGAGCGGAGGGCAAATCCATTAAAATTAGATTTTTTGCATTCTTTTAGGGGATTGTTTGGCTTCACTTCCATAAAAACATTTTGCTTTCATTTCAAGGGTCAGGAACTTTTTTGACAAAGAGAGCCATAAAAGTAAAATACTGTACAGTGATACCTCAGGTTACGAATGCTTTAGCTCATGAACTTTTCGCCTCACGAATATTAAATTCGGGAGCATATATTCTTGGCTGACGAACTAGTTTTCAGCGGACAAACCAAACCATGCGGTGGCTGGTGGACTAGTTTTCGTCCCCCCCTTCTTTGAGTGTGGATGTGGTTTGTTATCGAGTGGAGTACTTTTGCTATTATTGGAGCGAGAAAAGACCCCACCACAGGCTAGTGTTAAGCCGAAGAGGACGCAAAAGAAAAACTTCTGTTGATTTGGATGAACAAAAAGCAGCTAGCAGGGGACAGTGTGAGTGAGGGTATTATCGCCGAGAAAGCACGGCAACTTCACTCGGATATCATCAAGAACAACTACATCAACGACCATCACAACGGTAAAAAAAACGACTTGATTATACATTACAGTTTATTTCTTCCATTATAATCCAGTCGCACATTTAAGGTCTATTTTGTATAGTTTTAAACCACATTGTATTGTACTTAGAAAAGTATTGTGATGTCACGAGAGGCTGTGTCCTGGAGGGCAAATACATCCCCCTAAGATGGCTCCACCCAGAGAGAGTCTTGGCCCCATCTGGTGGAAGGCAGCAATTAAAACCACAGACCTGCAGCTGATCAGGGCGGGATTGGCAGGCAAGTCTCTTAAGGCAGAGAGCCTCTGAGTGGGCAGTTTTGGGGAAAGACAAGCTCGATTGCTGTGCTCTGTGAAGAAGTTGATTGCTGCGTGGAACTCATTGCCAGTTGAGACCACACGACAGGACACTGGATTTGGACCTTGCTAAGGTGGCTAGGCTACATGAGGAGGACGTCAAGAGGGGTGAGGCCTAGAGACTCTTGGAAAAGAACTCCGTCTTCAATTTTACCTCAGAAGAGACTTTATTTTGATTTAAGTATTGGAAGAGCCACTATTCAAACCTTTGTTGCTTGTGAATCCCCCCTGAAACCTATGATTAAAACCTTTGTTTGTATCCAAACCTGTCGTCCATTGCACTTCTTGTCCTGTCCCGCTGAGAGCCAGCCTCTCATGCTATCACATATGGTGGGGGATGCGGGCACTGGACAAGCGTTAGTAGGTGCATGGACATTGATGGTTTGTGTTATGGTTTTTCTAAATTGAAAATATCCTCAATTACAAAAAAAAAAAAAAAAATGGAGGACATTTTGAAAACCCTGCTTGAAAGTCAGGAAGCCCAATATCAGGCCAATTTGGCTCTCCTGGAGGAGCAAAGGAGAGCCAATGAACTGAAGGCAGAGGAATTGCTCTTGCAAAAACAAATGGCCGCCAAGAACTTGCCCCGGGTGAAGGCGGGGGATTTTTTAGCCAAGATGGGGGTGACGGATGATATTGAGGCGTACCTGCATACATTTGAAGCAACAGCCACTCGAGAAAAGTGGCCCAAGCAGCAGTGGGTGGGATTGCTTGCACCCTTCCTGACAGGGGAATCGCTGAATGCTGTCCTGGACTTGACCGCAGACAGAGCAGAAGACTACGACTATTTAAAAGCTGAATTCTCAGCAGACATGGGCTCACCAAGTTCGGGATGGCATAGCGCTTCCACACCTGGACTTTCCAGCCAGACCAACCTCCACGGGCACAGATGCACGAATTGGCCCGCATCGCACGGAAGTGGCTGGAACCGGAAAGGAGCACGGCAGCTGAGGTGGTCGAGGCCATTGTCGTGGATCGCTACTTACGAGCCCTGCCCTATGAGGCGAAAAGGATAATCAGTCAGCAGTCGCTGACTACTGCGTGTCAAACAGTAGCAGCGGTGGAGCAGTACCAGGCCACAGCGGAGATGCTGCGAACGACCAAGAGGGAAATCGGCAACATATCCCCACCCCGGACTGAAATGGCCCGCCCAAAGTTGCCCAAGCCCACCAACACAGCCAAGATTGCTCCAGGTGGTGTCAGAGGTCCACCCAGGCAGTGGCGGACGCCCAGTGGCACCGAAACCAGACGATGCTACAGATGCGGAGAGACGGGACACATCTCATGGCAGTGTGGAAAACCAACGGAAGAGTCCATGCCGTCCGTTGACTCTTCCAGTGCCCACCCTGCTCATTATGCCTCCCTCCTAGGGTGAAGTGACAGCTCACTAACAAGGCCCCCCACCTGTCCGGTGACAGTGAATCAACAGGATGTTGAAGCCCTGCTGGACTCCGGAAGCCTGGTCACCTTGGTGCGCCAAACGCTGGTCGATCCAACCAGGTTGTCTCCAGAGAAACCCCTTCCAGTCTCCTGCGTCCACGGAGACACCAGAGAGTACCACACTACTGAACTCACCATGACCACAACCAAGGGAATCATCCGCATGGTAGCCGGTGTGGTTGACTCTCTCCCTGTCCCCCTCCTGATTGGACGCGACTGCCCGGCCTTTCACCCACTGTGGAGAGAAACACAGGAAAGACTGACCCGACTACCTCGGAAGGGGAGAGCCTGTGCTCTCCTAGGGACAGCAGATGCACCACCGGAGACGGAGTCTGGCCCAGAGACCGCCGAGGAAACTCCAGCCCCAGAAAATCTCCCGGCTTCCAGTAGTGATGAGAACCCAGGGACTCAGAAGCTGCCTCCTCTAACAGGCCGGTATGGTACAGCCCAGTTACAGGATCCTACCCTTGCCAACGCCATGAAGAATGTGCAGGTTTTAGAGGGTGTAGTACTGGGGGAAAGGACCACAACCACACCGAGCTACAGTACTGGACTTGGCACACACACACCTGCTAGGGGGACACCTAGGGGTCGAAAAGACAAAAGAGAGAATCTTGCAACGGTACTTCTGGCCAGGGGTGCACAAGGATGTGGAGAACTAGTCGTTCTTGCCCCGAGTGCCAACAGGTGGCGCCCAAGCCCACATACAGAAACCCGCTCATTCCCTTACCCATCATTGAGACCCTTTTTCAGAGGCTTGGGCTGGACATAGTCGGACCTCTACCAAAAAGTGCTAGGGGACACCAGTATATTTTGGTTATGATGGATTATGCCACTCGGTTCCCAGAAGCTGTTCCCCTCAGAAAGGCTACCACAAAGCAGATCGCAAAGGAACTGTTTGCTCTCGCCAGCCGGGTAGGGATCCCAAAGGAGATACTGACCGACCAGGGAAGCCCCTTTATGTCCAAGGTCATGAAGGACCTGTGTGCCCTGCTCAAGGTCAAGCAACTGAGAACCTCCATCTACCACCCACAGACAGATGGATTGGTAGAACGATTCAACAAGACACTCAAGGCCATGATGAGGAAAGTTATCAAAGATGGCCGAAACTGGTATCAACTGCTACAACAACTACTTGCTGTTTGCCGTGAGGGAGGTACCACAGTCTTCTACCGGTTTCTCACCCTTTGAGTTGTTGTACTCTTACAGACCCCGGGGACTGCTGGATATCGCCAAAGAGGCTTGGGAAGAGCAGCCGTGCCGACAACGTACCCTCATCGAGCATGTGGGGGACATGCGGGAAAGGATGAGGGCCATTTATCCGATAGTGCGAGAACACATGGAAGCGGCCCAACGAAAGCAGCAAGCCTCCTACAATAGACCTGCCCAGCCTCGAGAGTTCAAGCCAGGGGACAGAGTGCTGGTCTTGGTGCCAACCGTGTAGTGCAAGTTCCTGGCATCCTGGCAGGGGCCCTTTGAGGTCATCGAACGCGTGGGGGAGGTAAACTACAAGGTGAGGCAACCTGGTAAGAGGAAACCTGAGCAGATTTATCACGTTAACCTCCTAAAGAAGTGGCATGCCAGAGAGGCGCTGTTTAGTTGCCTACCCCCCAGCGAGGCGAAGGAACCGGCCAGAGAAGACATCCAGATGGGTCTAAATTTGTCCCCACACCAACGCCAGATGACCCTCGAATTGGTTGAGCGTAACCAAGACGTCTTCTCCTCCATACCTGGACACACAGATGTGGTGCAACACGAGATACGCACCACGCCTGGAAAAACAGTACACCAGCGTCCATACCGTGTGTCAGAGGCCCGTAAGACAGCTATACAGGAGGAGATCAGGAAGATGCTGGAACTTGGAGTAATCGAGGAGTCCCAAAGCGCGTGGGCGAGTCCGATCGTGTTGGTCCCCAAGCCAGACAGGTCAATACGATTCTGTAATGACTATAGGAAGTTGAATGAGGTGTCCGAATTTGATGCTTATCCAATGCCTCGTGTTGACGATCTCATTGACTCCCTGGGACAGGCACGCTTCATCACCACTCTCGACCTCACAAAGGGATATTGGCAGGTGCCCCTGACCCCAACATCAAAAGAGAAGACAGCCTTCGCCACACCTGAGGGACTCTACCAATACACCAGGCTCCCGTTTGGTCTCCATGGAGCACCCGCCATGTTTCAGCGCCTAATGGATCGGATTCTCACCCCACACAAGAGGTACGCAGCAGCATACTTGGATGATGGTGTCATACAGAGTCCTGACTGGGAGAGTCACTTACCCCGAGTGCAAGCTGTGATTGACTCCCTCAGAAAAGCAGGTCTCACAGCAAACCCGAAAAAGTGCAGGTTGGCATTTGGCGAAACCAACTACCTGGGCTACACTATAGGACGGGGGCTGGTGAAGCCTCAAGAAGCAAAACTACGGGCTATACAAGATTGGCTCCAACCCCTTACCAAGAAGCAGGTGAGGTCGTTCTTAGACATGGCTGGCTACTATAGACGCTTTATTGCTGACTTCGCTACTATAGCAGCCCCCATGACAGAATTGACGACCAAAAAACACTCCCGATTGGTGAAATGGAGCCCAGAGGCCGAAATGGCCTTCGCCAATCTAAAACAGGCACTGTGTTCCCGTCCGATCCTGGTGGCACCAGACTTCAGCAAGGACTTCTTGGTGCAAGCGGATGCATCAGAAGTTGGTCTGGGGGCTGTACTCTCGCAAGTACATGGAGGAGAGGAACATCCCATCCTGTACCTTAGCAGGAAGCTGTTGCCCAGGGAAAAAAAACTATTCCACAGTAGAGAAGGAGTGCCTTGCCATCACATGGGCGCTGGAGTCATTGCGCTTCTATCTCCTGGGAACACGTTTCACAGTGGTCTCTGATCATGCTCCTCTCCAATGGATGGCCCGGAACAAGGAGACCAACAGCAGAGTAACCAGGTGGTTCTTGAATCTGCAGGCCTTTAACTTCTCTGTTGTCCACAGGGCTGGCAAGCGCCAAGGCAATGCAGATGCCCTCTGCCGAAGGGAGGCCTTCCTGGCCTGTTTCGCATCCTTCACCCCGCAGAGGACATCGGTCTCAAGGGGGGGGGATGTGTGATGTCACGAGAGGCTGTGTGGTGGAGGGCAAATACATCCCCCTAAGATGGCTCCACCCAGAGAGAGTCTTGGCCCCATCTGGTGGAAGGCAGCACTTAAAACCACACACCTGCAGCTGATCAGGGCGGGATTGGCAGGACCACACGACAGGACACTGGATTTGGACCTTGCTAAGGTGGCTAGGCTACACGAGGAGGACGTCAAGAGGGGTGAGGCTTAGAGACTCTTGGAAAAGAAGTCCGTCTTCAGTTTTACCTCAGGAGAGACTTTATTTTGATTTAAGTATTGGAAGAGACACTATTCAAACCTTTGTTTCTTGTGAATCCCCCCTGAAACCTATGATTAAAACCTTTGTTTGTATCCAAACCTGTCGTCCATTGCACTTCTTGTCCTGTCCCGCTGAGAGCCAGCCTCTCATGGTATCACAGTATTTAGAAATGTTTTTCAGTGAGAGCCACACGCGCACACACACGCGCACGCAGGCACACACGTGATTTCAACAAAATGTCAGAATTTTCAAATAACTTTGTGATAGTACTCACCATTAACATAAATGGTTTTCCGTTCCTTATGATTGGTAAAAACAAATCCAGCCGAACGATCAGAATGAAAGTCAACTTGCTGGGTCCATACGCGAAATGACTGCTTGCTAGCCTGCACATGGCACATTAGCTTTCACACTTGCTTTCTGCTGTCTCTTGCAAAAGTATATTGATGCTAATGTTAGCGTGGGGCTTGTCAAAGTGCCACTGACATTAAACTGTTTCATCCATCAATGGTATTGCAAATTAGAATCACGGCAGAACGTTTTCTCTACACAAAGGCGAATCCTTCAATCCATCCCAACATTAAGTGTACGATACTCTTAATTTTTTTTTTTACTCGTCGGGCTTATTTAAAAGGGACATTGACCTGTTTCAACATAAACAGTCAGTATCATCCAATCAAAACAGCGCTGTGCGCCCACTGCAGCCCAAACAGGACATGAACAGCGAAAAAGTGAGAATATGTATTTCGTTTTATCGGCGAGACAGATGCAATCATCAAAAGAGCCATAGGTTCCTGACTCCTGTACTATGGCATTGGGTGTCTACTTGGTGAGAACCGACCTTGGATCCCTCCAGGCTGATGATGCGGTAAACGTTCCTGGTGCTGTCAAAGAAGTAAGAGACGGGTATGGCGTGTTTGCTGGTCGGCAGCCAGTTCTTCTTGGTAGTCGGGTCGATCTGGAAGGTGTGCGCCCGCGTGCTGAAGATGGGCTGCTCACTGCAAGGGGGCACACATGCTGGGTGATTTTTCAAATCATACGCGGAATAACGTGAGGGCATCAATGTTGCCGTTGACCGTGTGGGGTCGTCACGCTCAAATTGGAAACTACAGCGATACCTTAGCTTCTGAACGCTTTAGCTCACAAACCTTTCGCATTACGAACATTAAATTCGCGAGCATATAGTCTCGGCTCCCGAACTACTTAGCGGCAGACGAACCACACCTCACAGCGCCACGGTGACTGGCAGAAATAGTTTTCCACACCCATGTTCTTTGAGTGCAGACGTAGTTTGTTATTGAGTGGAGTACTTATGGTATTATGGGAGCGAAAAAGACCCCACCACAGGCTACTGTTAAGCCAAAGAGGACACAAAAGCAAAATTTTGGATTTGGATTTTATTTGGATTAATGAAAA
This sequence comes from Hippocampus bargibanti, assembly GCF_051943395.1. Lineage (NCBI taxonomy): Eukaryota > Metazoa > Chordata > Actinopteri > Syngnathiformes > Syngnathidae > Hippocampus > Hippocampus bargibanti. The sequence goes on along the minus strand of NC_142751.1, from coordinate 3,403,898 downwards.
GCAGCTAGCAGGGGACAGTGTGAGTGAAGGTATCATCACAGAGAAAGTTTGGCAACTTTACTCGGATATCATCAAGAGACAACCTGGAAGTTTGTCATACATTGACAACTACAATCACAAAGGTAAATAAAACACATTTATTATATAGTACAGTTTATTTCTTTCATTACAGTACAATAGCACATTTATTAGACATAAAATAAGGTACATTTTGTGTTGTTTTAAGGCTTATTTAGTAGAAAATTATGTTTAATGGGGACCTGGGAATGGATTATTCTCATTTTAATGGTTTCTTCTGGAAAATAAATGTTTGGAAGACCAATTTTTCACCTTTCACGCACTTTCTGGGAACCAATGAAGTTTGTAAGATGAGATATCACGGTACCTAATGACTTTGAGTGTATGTGGCTTTAAAAGTAATATTTTCAGCACAGGCATGATTCAAATTTCACCTTTGATTTTTTTTGCAAGTGGCCATTGTTCAAACTTAATCCCTTTTCGTAGTCCAAATAAAATGCGCCAAAGCGACCGGGACTGAAGTCACAGGAATTTGTTCTTTTGAAAGAGGCCGTTCGTTACCCGGCACAGTATCACCATCACCACCATCATCGTAAGAACCTTCCTGTGATTTGGTGTGAATGGCTATATCAATAAAATATGCGCACGTGATGGGCTCCTCCCATAGAAATAGATAGGTTTAGAAGTGCCCAAAGGAGGCAATAGCATTGCGCCCCGCGGTCACCAGGTCGTGACATCATTGATGGCGTCACGAGTTGTAGCCTCTGACACAGTTCTGTACCATATGAATAATTTTTGCTCGTTTTCCGTCAATTTTCTTCCGGTATTCGACGAAATTCTAATACTTTGTGGCTAAATATGTTTTAGAAGACAACTACTTCACTCTCACTTCGTCTTTCGGCGTGATGTGAAGTCGGACAAGTCCAAAAACCTCAACTTTCAAGATCAGATATGCTTTGGATTATAATTTTTTTATAATCCAAAACATACAATTGCAATTAAATACACCACTATTGATGTATATTTATTCAGAGTCTAAAAATGTTATGAATAATAGAAATGACAGCTCTTTAAGATTGAAAATTCGAATACATTGTATAATTATCTTTTGAGTGTGATTGTAACCAATCTTCAAACGTGAAAAAATAACATTCATAAAGAATGATCATACTTAATTGGTGATTAGAATTGGACTAAATCAGAAATTGTAGAGGATTAGGTAACACTGTGTATACTGTATAGTGTATATATGTGTGAAATCTACAACGAATCAAAAAGATCAAGAAGTAATTATTAGTATGTTGTATGAGCAGAGTCGGCTAACCTGGGGCGCGTTTCACTAAACTTTGCTATTTAGCAATATTGCTAAGCGTTAACAATATTGCTAAATGATGTTTAGTGAGACACGTTTTTAGCGTTAACAATGAACTTAGCAATATATTAGCAATATTGCTAAGTTAGCAATGTTTAGTGAAACGCACACCCCTGCAGTTCAAATTTAGTGTCGAATTAGTTACATGGTTGAGGAGGCAGAGCCAATTCAATTTCATACTAATGAAGGACAGCTAGAACGTACTTATACACGGTCGAAGATCGAAAACAGGACGAAAATTAGTCGCTAAAACATCGCAAAACGATTTTTTTTTCTTTTTATAGAAATTTCATTTTCACTCACTTGAAGAACGAAATTCCTTTGTTTTTCAGCTTGTAGTTGAAGCATCCGTAAGCGAAACATTGCGGCCCCCAACTGTTGTTCCTTTTTACAGCATCCATACGTTAAATAGACCTAAATACGCTCAAAACTATCTTATTTCTATGCCAAACCAAGCCACGTTACTATGGACGCTACAACTCGTGCCGTCACTTCCGGGTTTGCCATCAACCTCGTCTCGACACCACTTCTAAACCTATCTATTTCTATGGCTCCTCCCCAGCGTAATTCTCAATAATCTGACTGCAAAACAAGCAGCCGTTTTTGGCAGCAGTACACCGCCATGACTGATAGATGCTGCATCGCCATGACAACGAAGCAACAGGCCACGTGATGATAATGGCTTGTTTCGATGTTATGTACAGTTTAAAATGTGTTATCAAGGTGATGTCAATCTTCATACCATAACAAGTATGTTCAATTGAGGGGAATGTTGCATCTTCGCGATCTTACAAAACTTTAATTTTGAGAATAAAATGCTACATTCTCCATTATTTTGACGAGAATAATTTTTACTTCTGGGAGGTAAGACCTCGCCGTTAAAGGAGGTGCACTCGCTCAATTGACCAGTCAAAGAAGTCAACTGCTGACTTTCGGACAAAAGTCGTGTGAGAGCATTTCCACCCACTGCCCGAATGGCGACGGCGCCTTGCAGAATTGCCACGCGTGTGTGTGAGTGGATTTCTTGACAGCTGCTGTCCAAGCGAGCGGCTTTAATCTCCCTCCTCGTGAGCGTTGATTAGCGAGCCAGCGGCGGCTAAGCAGCTAGGCTAGGCTAGTAACGGCTTTCCGTGCAGCCAATGTTGATAGAGCGTGGACGAGCTGCCGTCAAGTGACGCGCACGAACGTGCCGTAGAGAGCAAAAAAAAAAACAATCCACGCCGAGCGCTTTGGTTTGAGCACCGCAAGGCAAATAACAAGCTCCGGGTACGTACCCCATAGTTGCTGGCGTCGTCCCAACGGCCCCGAAGACGGCGGCTCTCCTCCAGCCGCTGGTCCCGTCGCTTCTGTCCTCGCCGTCACGATTCACTCTGACATGACTTGACGTGTTGGCGGCCGTCGGTTCGTGCGTGCCCGAAGTTGCATGATGATGATGACCGCGAAGCGTCTGCCTCCGCCGCCCGGCTAGCACCTCGTAATACCTGCTAGCATCACTCGGCTCGAATCATTAAAGCTCCAAGCGGTTAAAAGTCACTTTTTTAAAGAGTTGTAGTGAAACGCACTCGAGCGAGGGTATTATTACTATTTGTTTATGGATGTTTTATTCTTGTAAAATCTCCGTGGCAACTGGCGACTGTACATCGTTCGTTGCTAGCTTGATGGCTAGCAGGTTCCATCAAGAGGAGACGTATGATAGTGACGTCATCTCGTAAAACTTTACCTTTCACGCCATTGGCTGAGTGTAAAACTCGTCATACGTGTGGCCAGCGTTTTCTCCACAATATTTACGATAACAATGTTTTTGGAACCAACGGTTAAAAGTAACTTTTTAAAGAGTTGTGGTGAAACGCACTCGAGCGATGGTATCATTAGTATGTTTTTGGATGTTTTGTTTTTGTTAAATCTCCGTGTTAACAACTGGACATCCTTCGTTGCTGGCTTGATGGCTAGCAGGTTCCAGCAAATGGAGAGACGTACGACAGTGACGTCATGGCGTAAAACTTTCCCTTTCACGCCATTGGCTCAATGTGAAACTCGACAACGTGTGGCCAGCGTTTTCTTCACAATATTTACGATAACAATGTTTTTGGAAATGTAAATTTCTCCATTGCGAGACTAATAAAGGTAAATCCAATCCAATTATTATTGCGTCAGTGTTCTTCTGAGGTAAGGGGAGGCTTGAATCCAGAGTCTGGATTCGCTGTCACTTTTAGGTCCAAGGTAGTAAACGTGTTTTCGGAGACGTCTCTGTGGTCCAAATGCGGTCACAGCAAGCCGGCCGTCCGCCTCACGAGTGCGTTCTGCTCCTGCGTATTCATGGCCTGGTAGGTGTCGAGCTCCAATGAGAAAGTGGCCTTCCCTGAGGTCAGCGTTCGCAGGACGGTGGAATAGCCCTTTGCATCCAAAAATAACAGGATAAGTAATGATGTAAAAAAAACAATAAAAAGGAGCTTTGAGGACGCAGAAAAAGGGTTTTTGGGACCCACCCGCGTTTCGGCCAAAGGGACGCTGGCCAGCAGCACTTTGTCCCGGTGGCGACTCTGGATGTCCCGAACCGTTCCTCGCCTCTGAGCCAGGTCGCCTAAGACGGTCCCCAGGTCTTCCTCCTCCACCGTCACCTCCATGGACACAATGGGCTCCAGGACCTGCCCCCCGGCCAGCCTAAGAGCCTGCACGGGATAGCCACGCAATATGTTGGTCGTCCAGAAAACCGGCGCGACCGCCCCACACCCCTCATCAAACCTTCAGCATGCAGCGGGACACACAGGCAGAAATCATGGCTGGAGATGTTCCCGCTTCGGCGTGGACACGTTGGATCAGGGTGGACACGCGCTGCAGAGGAGAACCCAGCAGCGGGCCTGGATGGGCCCAGTCCACCACGCCCAACGTTATCGGTACGGACATGGCGATTCACTCATCCCAAAAGTTGGTTGGCGAAAGGCTCACCCTGGAGGCAAGATCGACGCACCCCGTTCTCCACCGCCTCCCTCACGTCTTCAGACAAGGTCTCGGCGGATTCTTCGGCGAACGCCATTTCGCACGACCCGGCGTGGCCATCCCCGCCGGGTCGGACGGTCAGCTCCACCGTCACGGTGTGTCGCTTGTCACCCACCGTGCGCTCCAGCGTGTCTTGTCGCAGAGTCCAAAAGAGAGGCGGTGGAAGCCGCCTGCCCCCAATCGGTTCACCGCGAGACTCAAAGCAGACGTACCTGTGGCGGAGGCCCGGCGCATGACCGTCTCCCGGTACGCCACCTGCAGAGGGCCCAGATAAGTCTGGATGCCGTACTCCCTTCGGATTCGGTCGTGGACGATCTCGATGTGAAGCTCTCCCATCCCGCACAGAATGATCTGAAGACGGCACCGGGATGGCTTGAGTGCCCCCCCCGATATTGATCCTGCGCAAGCCGAGCCGTTCGTACCTGTCCGGAATCCGGGTCGGTCTGAACTTTGAGGCTGGGGTCTTCTCTCTGAAGGTTGTTCAGCGCATTCTCAAGCTCTGCGTGAGATCAAAAAACATGAAGCAGGCTGTGCCGGCGAATCCACGGTTGCCGCGTGGCGTTCCGACTCACCGGCTTGTTTGGCCAGGGTGGGCGGCTCGATGGTGCAGAAGAAGACAGGGTCCGGGACTTCCACCCCGGACAGGACGACCCCGGTTCGCGCTCGCCGGGCAGCGGCGGCCGCCGACGCTTTGGATGCGACGATGGTGTCGCCGGTCGCCGTCTTGGGGTATGCGAGAAGGCGGCGCGTCAGAGGAAGGTCCTGAGCGGGAGGGAGGGGGGCGCCGCCCAAGTTCACCTGCTTGAGCCCGACAGCCAGCGCGATGTTGCCCGCCGTCATGGAGGAGATTTCCACGTGTTGATCGGCGAATGGCACCAGCAGTCGGCTCATCCGCTCGCTGAGGCCAAACGGGGAAAAAGTCCGAGTCTCGGACCGCTTTGCGTACCCATTTCCCATTCTGAAGCCGATGACGCCTACGTGCTGTTCCTGTTGACGTTGTGCAGCGCCGCCTGCGCCTTCAGCGTTCCCGAATAGATCCGAAGGAAGACCAGGGGGCCGCGCTGTTTGTCGTGCAGCACCTTGAAGGCCAGGGCGCACAGGTCGTCCTCGTACCAGCGCCTGTTTGGGCCCCGCAGAGGCGCCCGTCGGGCTCAAGTCCGCATTTGCCGGGTTTCAATCAAGTCAAGCGCAAGTGAGGAAGTCCGGTTCGCTCACGCCAGGTCGCGGGGCCTTTCTTCGGGGGACGGCAGGTAGGCGGCGACGGCATCCAGGAGCGGCTGGACGCCTCTGTTGCGCAAAGAGCTTCCGCAAAGCACCGGCACACCTTTGCGGGTCAGAGTGACCCGCCGCACTGCCTCTTGCAGCTGAAAAACAATGGGCGAAAATGTGAGACCACACACACAAAAAAAAGAAAATGCAATCTGGCGTTTAGCTTGGAAACGGAAATTTCCGGCAGACAGGACGCTTCGCGTGGCGGCCGGCGACTTACGTGAACGGAAGGAACGGCATCGAAGTTGTCGCTGAAGTCGCTCAGCAGCAGTTCGGCAAAGCCGTCGTCCAGATCCGCCACCTGCCGGCGAGAGCGCCATGTCCGCGTGACATTTCGGGATTTCGTCCGCCAGAGAATGAGCGAGATCCCCACCCCTGCACCTGCTCGATCAGCGCGGTTCTGGCCCGCCGGACTTCCCACAGAAGCTCCTCCTCATCCTCTTTCTCCGGGCACTCGCCGAGGGGCCCGCTGTCGTAAACGCGCCCGTCGTCGGTCGCCTTCCACGTCAGCTTTTGATTGGTCAACAGGTCCACCACGCCAGAAAAATGGCGGCCTGCGCCCACTGGAAGCTACCCAGCAGGACAGACGGATGGACGCCATGCAAAAAAAGTCCAGTGCCCCCAGCCCCAAAAAGACGTACCTGCAGCAGGACGGGATTGGCTTTCAACTTCTGCCTGATGCTTTCCAAACACAAAGCGAGACTAAAAGAAAAACATTTTGGTTTTGTTTGTTTCTTGAGGTCAAGATTTGACCGGAGACTCCCGAGCTTGATTGGCTAACTTGGCTGTGGGCTTGTCCATCTTGTTGAGGAAGCCAACGCACGGGACGCCGTGCTTCTCCGCCTGCCTCCACACCGTCACCGTCTGAGCCTGAACCATCCACATTGATTGGTACAAAGAAAGCAATACAAATACAGGTAACATCCGAGTTACGACCACGACCGCCAGACCCCCCCCCTTTTTTTTTATTCTACGCCTGGCACCGCAACACGCAAGTACTACATGTTACCTGTATAAATAATAACAATAATGATAATAATAATAAATAAAACACACGCACATCCACACATAGGTTATCAGAAGGAATTTGAACACCTCAACCCCGGCAGCTGCATCAAAGACGGCCACGGCCCCGTCCAGCACCCGGAGAGCCCGCTCCACCTCCAGCGTGAAGTCCACGTGACCTTTCACACGCAGAAAGTCAGGCTGGAATCAGTCATCCTCAAAAGGAGAGACATTGTAAAAAAAATACAAATTTATTCGAGAATTGAGCAGTGTGACGTGGAGCACCATTCCTGAATTTGTTCGGGTTTTGGTTTTTGCATGTCCTAAAAGTCAATGCAGTGATACCTCAGCTTACGAGCTTAATTGGTTCCCAGAAAGTGTGTGGAAGGTGAAAAGTCCGTCTTCCAAACATTTATTTGCCATAAGAAACCATTAAAATGAGAATAATCCATTTTCAGGTCCCAATAAAACATAATTGTATACAAAAAAAGCCTTAAAACTAAACAAAATATACCTTATGTTATGGATAATAAATGTGCTATTGTATTGTAATGAAAGAAATAAACTTTACTGTATAATAAAGTCGTTTTAAAGTCGTGTCCACTACGATCTGTCAGTGGATCCTCAGCTTCCTGACGGGACGGACACCACAGCTCAGACTGGGAAAAATATCATCCGCAATGCGCACCACGAGCACTGGAGCCCCACAGGGATGCGTCCTCTCTCCATTGCTCTTCTCCCTCTACCCAAACGACTGCACCTCAACGCACCCAGCTGTCAAATCCATAAAGTTCGTAGATGACACCACGGTCATTGGTGTCATCAAAGACGACGAGTCTGCGTACCGACAACAAGTGGAACAGCTGGAGCTTGTGGACTTCGCGAAACATCCATCACCACAGATGCCTCTCACACTATCCAACTTCCGTGTGAAGCGTCGAGACCTTCAAGTTCCTGGGAATCGCAGTCTCCCAGGACAAGTGGGAGGTCAACACCAACTCCATCCTGAGAAAGGCCCAAAAGAGGATGTACTTCCTGAGGCTGCTCAAGAAGCATGGCCTGCCACAGGAGGTGCTACGACATTTCTACACGGCTGTCATCGAATCCATCCTGTGTTCTTCCATTACCGTTTAGTTCTGGGCCGCCACAAAAATGGACAAAATCTGACTTCAAGGGAGAGTTAGGATGGCGGAAAAAAATAATTGGCACCGCCCTACCCACTCTCGAGGACTTGCACACTGCAAGAATCCAAACAAGGGCGCCGAAAATCCTACTGGAACCTCCACACCCTGCCCACCACCTTTTCTAGCGACTCCGCTCAGGCAGGCGCTACCGATCCTTGCGCACCAAATCCAGAAGACATTTAAATAGCTTCTTCCCCCAAGCTATTTACTCTCTAATGTTTAGAGAGACTGTTTAGAGTCTAAACCAGGGGTGGGCAAACTTTTTGACTCGCGGACCGCATTGGGTTCTAAAATTTGACAGAGGGGCCGGGCCAGGAGCATTTGGAGGGAGTGTTTGGGCCGGAAATACTAAACCTAAAGCATTAAAGGACAACCGACGCCTCCGGACAAATTATGTCCATAATTTATAAAATCACTTCAAATGACTTTGACTGAACGTATTTTACAAAGATTTCACAGCATATAGCTATAGTTTACGTTCTAAGACTTGCGCTGAATATTCACGAAGTCTTGATTTCGAGTTGATGACGATCCCCATGTGACATCACGTTTGGACCGCCCCTGACCGAGAAAGTGACACACAATGCATTTCGGGTACTTTGTTTGGTCTGAAAACTTCGTGTTGATCCGTGTTGATGGCGAAATTAGAAGGAAAACACATAAATAACGCCATGGTGAATCGTTGTGTGTTGCACCAAGACAGCTATTTGATATTCGCTGACGCAAATTCTCAGCTGACAAATCAGCCCATTTCCAACGGAGCTTGGGCGTAATCTTCTGCATTTTCTGGGTGCTACATTGCTGTCATTGACGGCTCAAATTGATATGGGAGGACTCCTTGAATCAATTGCAAACATTTATGCTTTCCTCTTCAGAACGATTTGAATCATATTCATAACTGGATGAGTAACAAGAAAACATCTTCTCCGAATCTGAAGCCATTGTTTTGATTCTCGAGCAAGGCAAGACGTCTTGGTGTGACGTCACGAAAAAGAGGGTGGGACCTTCTGAAACTGGCCATTTCCGGATTCATTTTGAAGTCATTTTTATTGGTGTTTTTCATTTAACTAAAAATATCAGCCTGCCTGTTTTGGGTATTTTAGATGCTATAAAACGTTTTTCTGATGTCAGTGGGAAACACAAAAAAAATGGTGACGGTTGTCCTTTAAATGTAGTGTGTACAAACCTCATAGCACAGTAAGAACACTACAACCCAATTTATTAACTGTCTTTCAAATGTGAAAAATATCCCTGATCAGTTAATAAATTTGTCTCAAGGAATATGGCGTTTACATACTATTTCGCAGATACTTGGAGGAGGAAATGGAAATAGATTAAAATAACATATGCACTGTGATTCATCAAGATTGCGTCTGTTTTTAATAAGTTTTCATTGAAGGGGCAAAGTTAAAGAAATCAACATTTATTGAAAAATGGAATCACTTTCATCATTCAAAACATATTATTCCACAACGAAATATTCAAGCTCAATTATACCTACTTGTGTTAAATTCCGCCAAATCATAGATGGTTTGTCCTGACCGCGCGCTCAACAAACTCCTCACTGACGCCCTAGCCTTCACGCGCAAACAATACACGTGTACCGTCGCCGAGCACACAGACATAGGCTACCTGCAGTGAAATTTGCATACTCGGCACGGCAGCCAATCAGAAGCCTGCTTCTTTCTTCCGGACTTTCGCAAGCGTTATAAAGTCGTGCAATTGAATATAATTTTCCAAAATAGATGCACAGAACCTCAGCCCAGAAGAAAGATTCAAAAGAAGCTAACAACATATGTGACGCTACAAAACGTAAATTTACATTGAACCGTGACTGTAAAGTGTACGTGAGACTTATGAAAGGGGCTTAGTGGCTCGTAGGAAGCAATGCAAACGTTGCATTGTGCACCACAATGACAATCGACTACTGCAGCAAAATCTAGCCATGCACATTTACCGCAAATTAAGCAAGGTAGTATTTGTAGTAGATACATTCTTGACTTAAAAAAAAAATTTATACTTTGTGACAATGTTTTTTCATGTGATTAGTTTTCTCATTGTGCTTCAAGTTGTGAAAAATGGGGCAGGCAACTTTTCAGTTATCTGCCCTGTTGACTGCTAATTTTTTGTCATGAGTTTCACACTGTTTTTACTATAATTTGGGCAGGTTCGGCGGGCCGGATTAAAAAGCCTAACGGGCCGTATGTGGCCCGCAGGCCGTAGTTTGCCCATGCCTGGTCTAAACAGTAACCCAAATCAAACTGTGTAGTGCGTCCATTTTTCTCAATTTTCAATGATACAAGTGCAGTGTGTTCTACCGGAGACAAATTCCTTGTGTGTAAACATACTTGGCAATAAAGATGATTCTGATTCTGATTAAAGATGGTAGCAATGGTCGACTTAGTGTACTGGTACTGGGACGCTAATTCACACAAACGCACACCTTGTTCGTGTTTTTCGATGATCTCCTTCTTCTGCTTGGCCGTCATTTTCTTTTGTGTCCTCTTCGGCTTAACACTAGCCAGTGGTGGGGTCTTTTTCGGTCCCATAATAGCAAAAGTACTCCACTCAATAACAAACCACGTCTGCACTCAAAAAAGGGGGTGACAAAAAGTTGTCCACCAGCCATCAACCACCGCTGTTCGACCATGTTGTTTGGTGTTCATCGGCCGAAAACTAGTTTGCCAGCCACCGTGGTGTCGTGTGGTTTGGTTCGTCCGCCAAGACTATATGCTCGCGAATTTAATGTTTGTATGGTGAAAAGTTTGTTCGCTAAAGCGTTCGTAAGCTAAGGTAACACTGTATTCTGTGGGTCCTGACATTTGAGTGAGAAAGACAAAAACCCTGGCACTGGACTGGACACCTTTTTGCACATTGTCTACCAGTGAATGAATTAATAATATTCCTCATGTTTTATTGTATTAAGATTGTTTGCTGTACATTACGTATATTTACAAAAAAAGGTGAAAGAGATACATGCCTAAATATTGGGAAAATAAATAAATAAATAAATATCCAGGGAAAATAAATAAAATAAATAGTGTATAGAAAGGCCTTGTTTGGAACTCTTTCTACAAACTTGGCCTTCAGCCCAAAAGAGGGAAACAACCCAGGCTACATTCCCATCGCCGTGAATAGCATTTCTCTGTTGTTTCTAGCATCTATTACAGTAAGTGCCAAAGCGGATGCATACCTGGAGTGTCAATCAAATTGATTCGATGACCTTTCCAGTCAAAGGTCACCGCTGCCGACTGGACGGTGATGCCGCGCTCCCGCTCTTGAGCCATGAAGTCCGTCACCGTGTCTCCGTCGTCCACATCTGGGAGGACGTTCCCCGTTAAAAACAGCCACGTTGTGGGGGTGTTTTTTTTCTTTTTCTCCATTTTGGTGAAAACTCGCCTCCCAGCGCTCTGGTGTAGCCCGAGTAGTAAAGCATCCTCTCCGTGGTGGTCGTCTTGCCTGCGTCGATGTGTGCCACGATGCCGATGTTGCGGATCCTGAGACGGATTGGGGAGGTGGTCAAAGAAACACAATGGCACGGCGGGAACAAAGTCGAAAAACATGAATATCCCCATGAAAAAAAGAAACTGGGATACAACTTACTTGGACGCATCCGGGCTGATCACGGAGCGCAGCGATTTGACATCTTCTGCAACAGGGTTTGATGGGGTCCATATAAAAACACGCCAGGATTTCCGCTTGTTTTTGCAGTGACGAAAATGTCACGCGCCTGTCAAACAAACGACTTACCACCGGGAAGAAAGCTGCAAGGCCTCTTTCGAAACCTGCCCGCTCTCCATCTGCAGCACCGCAGTAGCAAGAAAGCGTTTCCCTGCAAAGGTCGATGAACGTTCCCGTCTCACGAACAGGCGCAGTTCAAATTGACAGCACGTTTCCAACTTACCCAAATCATCCCGTCCAATAACGCCCGCATTGTAATGTCCCTTTAACCCTCCGAGGCAATCCTCACAAAGAAAAATATTAAGCTCTATGTCCGTATGTCTTTTCAAATGAAACATTGACACGTATTGCTAGATTTTTAACGATATACACTGGACGAAAAGAGCAAACAATGACACCGGAAGCGCCGCTGGGGAATGTCGAAAGTTACGTTGATGTTGGGGACTCCGAAATACGTCCCCCTGGAAACTTTGAGGGGAAACCTTATTTTATTTTTTTCGTTCACTTCGCAATGTGTTGTACATCCTACCTGTTTTTAAATAGTTATTTCAATCAAATGTTTTAGTTTTCTGGAATGTGGAACGCATATTTATTTAATTAGTCAATTTAATGTACAGTATATGTTACCCGGAATAAATACGTTTGACAGTTGACCATGACCGGAGTAACATCGTGACGTACTTCCTCTAGCAACACGGCTTGGACCGAGTCTTGGGATCCTAACTCGGTCCTTTTTGTTTTTTGTTTTTAACCCTCAACGACAAACAATTCTGAACAAAGTAATATTCGCAACGCAACATGGTGAGCAGATAAACGTGTCGCGTGCCGTATTTTCATATTAACCACGAGAACCAGCAGCCGATGCTTGGACTAGCTAGACTTCACGTGCGAAATCGAGTTGTGTACATTCGTGAAATCGGCGAGTTTTCCGCTCCTCTGTGATGGAGAGGCCGAATCACCTTAAACAAACAAGATTTTCAAAAAGTACCACTTTATTTAGAAAGCAACACGTAAGATCATCTTCCAAATGTAAGACTTTGCTTTTTTGGAATGTAATCCGAAATGTCATTCTCATAAAAAAAAATTATATACTTTTTTGAATGAGAAACTTCTGCATTTATAATTCAAGAAAGTGATTTATTATGCATATATATTTTTTGAATTAGAATCTCGCGCTTTTAAAATTGAACATTGTTACAAGTTTATCACCTCGGGAGTATTGTTTCTTGAAATACGAAAAAGCTTTAATTTCCTTTCATTTTGCAGCCCCAGAACGAACACATCGAGCTGCACCGCAAGCGCCATGGCTACCGCCTGGACCACCACGAACGCAAGCGCAAGAGGGAGAGCCGCGAGGCCCACAGCCGCTCGCGCAAGGCCCGCAAGACCATCGGCCTCAAAGCCAAACTCTACCACAAGCAGCGGCACGCCGAGAAGATCCAGATGAAGAAGACGTGAGTACCTCGACATCTTTTATTCCCACAAGTGGCGCCACTAGGTCAAAGGCAAAAGACTTGATCACGAATGCGGTGGTCGTAACACGTGTCTGATCGGTGCGTAGCATCAAAATGCACGAGCAGAGGAAGACCAAGAAGAAGGACGACGAGAAGACCCCTAAAGGCGCTGTTCCCGCCTACCTTCTGGACCGCGAGGGGCAAACCCGTGCCAAAGTGCTCTCCAACATGATCAAGCAAAAGCGCAAAGAGAAGGCGGTGAGTGGCGGCCGCGTCACCCCTCCCCCTCCCGTTTGCGGTTTGGATACCCCCCCGATCTCGTCTTTCAGGGCAAGTGGGAGGTGCCGCTACCCAAGGTGCGAGCCCAGGGCGAGACGGAGGTTCTGAAAGTCGTCCGGACGGGCAAGCGGCAGAAGAAGGCCTGGAAGAGAATGGTCACCAAAGTTTGCTTCGTGGGCGACGGCTTCACGCGCAAGCCCCCCAAATACGAGCGCTTCATCAGACCAATGGTGAGTCGCTCGCACCCACTTGAACGCAGGAAGGCTCTTGCGTCTTTCCCCCAAACGCATGCCGCCCCACACTTAATTTTCCACGTGGTGAGCCCGGTCCGTGTGGCGTTGCTTATGCAGTAGTGATGGGAATTCTGGCTCCTTTCAGAGAGCTGGTTCTTTTGGCTCCCAAATGGCTCCTCAGTTTTTTTGTTGCTTAAATTAACTATCAAAAATCATGTAAAATTACATGAAAACCGAATAATTACTCGTGTAAAAAATACACCATATCAAATATTTTTATTTATATGGCTTTATATGTGCACAGAAAGCATCCACTAACTTACACTTCCTGTAGATGGACTCCAGCACATTCTTTGTCATATATGATTCTGGTATGATTCTTTGAGAAAGTGTTATCAGAATCCTTTAATAGCCCAACAATGGAGATATTTCCTGCTTGGAATTGCATAGATTGGGTTGAGAACATGAGTATATTTTATGAATCCTTTGTCATCTACAATTGGAAATGGCTGAACATCACTTGCAATCATTTTACCCACTTTTATTTTTTCTTTGTAGTGCTATCAAGCTCTGTCATCTCCCTTTCCTGTGCTACTCACAGTGTGCTTCTGTTTCTCTAACCCCCCTCCCTTCTTCTCACTGCTGCGCGTGTCTAATTCTCCCCTCCGTCCTCTACCATGGATCTCGACCAATCACGTGCAGCTTTAACCGAAGACTGGGGGCGGGGAATAGAGGGGAAAAAAGTCAGCTCCCATTACAGGCTCCTTGTTAGGAGCCAGCTCTATTAGTTCACTTCAGAGATCCGGCTCGTTCGTGAATGACACATCACTATTGTGCAGGGCCTGCGCTTCAAGAAAGCCCACGTGACGCATCCCGAGCTCAAGGCCACCTTTTGCCTTCCCATCCTGGGCGTGAAAAAGAACCCGTCGTCGCCGCTCTACACCTCGCTGGGCGTCATTACCAAGGGCACCGTGGTGGAGGTCAACGTCAGCGAGCTGGGACTGGTCACGCAGGGAGGAAAAGTCATCTGGGGTAAAAGGCCTGAAACGCACACATGCTCATTTCAAGCGGCCATTTTAGGCTTTCCCTCACATTTGACAGGCACAGTTGCCATCACCTTGAACTGGAATGGTCATATCGTGATGATTTTTTTTTTGCCCCCCATGCAGGTAAATACGCCCAGGTGACCAACAACCCCGAGAACGACGGCTGCATTAACGCTGTGCTGCTGGTTTGATACTCTTTACGCCTCCTCATCAAGACTTGCACGCAAAGACTTTCTACACCAAATGCAACACGGCGAGAAGACCGCCGTGTCATATTTTCACAATAAAGTTGACGGATTTGAAAGAAGAAGCGCTTTTATTTGGAGTGACGGTCATGTCATTTCAAAATAAAAAGCGCTTTGCCTTGGCGTGCCCTGCATTTGCGTGTCCCTCCGCGAAGCTCGGTGTACGCACGCGACATCAACACGTCGCCGTGGTGATGCCTCAACGATCTCATTTTCTGTTTCCATTCGCCAGAAAGGTTTTTAGTACAAATTAGATGATGACAGCTAACTTTTTGGAACGGCAGCAGGGACATTTACACACTTTCGGGGGGGGGGGGGGGTTTAAAAAACATTTATGATTCCCTTTCAATCAAAATGAAGTCACTTTTTTCTTAGTTCAGTGTGGGCGACACCACTTGAGTTTTTTTCCAGTGATCAGATCGCACGCGGCAGTGATCAGGCGGCGGCGGCGGTCCGGCCGCTCGCTATACGTAGTATTCCCACTTGCTGTCGATGGTCTTGCAACCCTTGACGGAGAAGACGCGCTCAGCTTTGGGAAAGTAGAGCAGATCTGTGGCCACCTTGTCGGCCACGCCGGCGTCGGGCTCCAGGCCCTGAGCAGACATTGCGCCCAGGGCGCACTGGACCACGTGCTTGTACTCCAGCGGCAGGAAAGGCACAAAGAAATCCACCAGGTTCTTGTCAATCAGGCTGGTGTGCCACAGGCCACCTGTCCATCGGCACAGGAGACAAAGAAGGATTATTCTCAAACGTGGAAGGCTCGGATGAAACGACTGGAGTGTTCAAGGTGGATGCGGGAGAACCGGACAAGCATGGACAGCTAACTCACTTTTCTTGTTGTTGAAGACAGACAGCGCCAGTGACGTCTCCACGTCCTTCAGCTCGATCTCCTCGCGACTTCTGCCCGCCGTCCAGAAATCCAAGGTGGTCTGCACGATGCTCTCGCCGCCTGCGTTGCTGTGAAGCAAAACTCACGTGTTACTCCCAGCCCCGCAAAAAAAAGTTCAGAAATCTTACTAATAATCGTCCACATTTTGGGAGAAAACAATACCAAGTGCTAATTCATGTTAATTATGGGGAAAGTCTGTTTTATGTTCCTGTTGTGTTTATTTTTGCCTTGTGTTTACTTGTGTGAAGCGCAATATAAATTAGGATGTATAGGTAACATCCGAGTTACGACCACCCGTACTTACGACTGCCAGGGCCTTTTTTACTACGCCTGGCACCGCAACGCGTAAGCGACTGGCAACACATACAATTTTGCCCAGCCAGCATGTCTCACACACAGCAATCTGCTGCGTGACTAGACTCAACACAGTGCAGATACCGTCTCTGCAAAATCTCCTGTAGTACTGTACACTGCTTTTTTCCTTCACCGTCCACCTGAGTCTGAGCGTGTGTGTCGGGTGACCTCTTCTGGCCGTTAGCAGGGTAAGTATAAAATTTATAAATGAACTACAGTAAACAGTTTTGTTTACATTACAGGTACAGTTATACAGTAATAAAAATCATCAATACAAAATATAAAATGATAAGAATGACACTAAAAGTGATCAAATTTATAAATGAACTGTAAACAGTTTGGTACACAATATAAAACGTTGCTTAAAAACAACAGATTGACATTGTATTCTACCCTGTCGAGTAAACGTCACATCGGCCATTTGGAATGGATTAACCGTTTTGTCAGAGCTGCCTTGGTCGCTCACACACACACACACAACGCACACACATACACACACTGTGGCAAACGGCTGCCATGGCTTTTTAGTGGGGCCCTCGTCATGCTTTCTGCCACATTTGCGTGCCTGACCTGAGAAAGATGAAGATGGCTTTGCGGTAGGAGACGCCGTCCAGCTTGTCGTAGTAGTCCAAGTAGGGCTTGATGCTGTCAATCAGGCCAGGTTGCATCTTGTCCATCTCGTCAAAGATGAACATGGACTGAGCGCAGATGCTCACGTTGCCCTTGATCCACTGCTGCAGTTGAGTCTGCGACATTAACCACACAAAATGTCCCAAATGACATATGCAAATTCATCGTCTCGCATCTTATGGCAGTTGTAGCCCTTACTTTACCTAGATTTTTTTGTAAAAAATGAACATCTATTTGTTGAAATTTGGGATATTGCCCCTTTCTTTACGTGAATTACAATTTGCAACTCTGGAAAATCAACATACACGCAGCCGTAATAATACCTTGTAGGTGTCCAACTGAGTGGCATGCGGAAAGTGAAGCTCTGCGGTGAAGACGTGCACAAATTGGCTGTCCATGCCCTTCTGGTAGATGCTCTCGGCAATGAGCGCGCTGGCAAAGTTCTTGCCCGTGCCGGTCCAGCCGTGCAGAGAGAGGACCAGTGGCTTCTTGGGGTTGGCGTTGTTCATGAAGCCGCTTACCGCCTTGGCAATGATGTGTGACGCCAAGTGCTGCCCGAACAGCCTGGTTCTGAGGTCCTCCTCCAGACCTGCCCACACAATGCACATCTATCCACATGACCACTTAAGAATGAACACTCACCTCCCAAGAATGTCCTTTACCAGCCGTGTTGCACGCTGCCGATTGATTGCACAGAGTTAATAAATAGCACTACGCGTCTCACCTGTGGCGTTAAATGCGATCCAAATGGGATCGCATCTCTCGCAAAAATAGTTGTAAACGGTTCGGCTCAACGCTGCGCCGACACCGAATACAACAGTGGTCGTAATGGGGTCAAAAGCGCCGGCCAACACTAAAACAGCCGACAAGGCGTGCAGCCACAAACAAAATCGCGTGTTTTTCATCATCGAACGCCGAATTTTAACACATTGTGAGCTTGAAAAACGAACATATCGCCTAAAACGAAACTGGGGCAAAAACGAAAGAGGAGAAGCTAGCGCGCGAGCCAGCGTGACACTTCCGCGAACGTCATCGAATCGCGACAAATATTCCACCCTGTTGGAAGTGTTTGGAAAAACAATTCAGGTGTCAAGAAGAAAGACAGTCGTGAACAGATTGTCGGTGTCACCAGTTCTGTTGAAGGCTATCCACTCGGGACGGCAGCACTCGTGGAAAAAGTAGATGATGTTCTGGTAGCTGGCTAAAAAGCCCGTCAACGCAGCCGCCATGCCGACCGCGATGCTGGTGCTGATGGGCTCGATGGCCGCTGAGGGGGACGAACACGGCAACAACAGCAGCCACGGTGCCATCAAAGACAGCGCAATCCGGCGTCTCATCACGAACAACGTCTACTTTTTGCTAGTCCACAACGACCTTGGTTTCCTTTTTGAATCGGAGAATCCTTTCGGGGTCTAATCGCCCGCACCGGAAACCCCGCATTTATTAGCCGGAAAACAAGATGTGTGACGTCATACGACAGCCTTTTTCAGTGTTTCTCAAACTTGACTTGAGAGCGAGCGTGTCCTCGATTTAGGCTTAACTCATAAAAGTATATTCATGTAAGTATCTTTGTCAGTCACAGAAATATTAGCTATAGTTTCACATTTGAAAATGACACCGTTCTTGGATCAATCATGATGCCCGAGACCACAATTAGGGTGCTAAATTTTCAGTGTACACTAGTCAATATATACAGTAATGTAGATAATGGGATGATTATTTTACAGTTCAACAATAGAACAATATCCATATATTTTACACGAAAGTAAAATCGAAGAAAAGACTGGCAATATTTCTGTACGTTTTTTAGCCGTTAGAGGTGAACAAGAGGACGTTGAAATTGACATTTTTGGAAAGGAATTTCAACCTCGCTTAGGCCTGTGTTAGTAAAGTGTCCTTGAGAGTTTTGAAAGGCGCTTATAAATGAAATGTATTACAGTATTATTAAGAACGAAACTAGTATTTATGTAGTGCGTGCTGGCGTTCGCAAGGGGGCCCTCAAGCAGGATCTGACTTTCCCAGTAGTAAACGTAGAAGAAAGAACAAAAACAAGATGGCGCCCCAATATCGCCTTTTGTAGCGGAATTTAGTTTTCAAAATAATACGGCATATTTGCTCTGTGTATACTATTCGTGTTGTTTCGTCCGATTTCCGTTCTATGGCACAATTTCGCACAGGAAACGTGTTGTTAGTTTAGAGGCGATATGACATAGCTCCTGCAGCGCTTAGCTCGGTGGTGTTGAGAAATGGTCGACCGAGAAATGGACATCGTATCCAGTTCGGCGTCCGCGGGGACCCCCGTTGCCATCTCCGACGACATGGAGGTCTTGGGCGGCGGCGTCTTGCCCCACCTGAGTGCCATCAAGACGGAACAGGGGCTCCCGGGGAGCGGCGCAAACGAGGCGGGCAACCCCAACGTGGCCATGGGCATCAAGTTCATCCTGCCCAATCGCTTCGATATGAACGTTTGCTCTCGATTCGTCAAGTCGCTCAACGAGGAGGACAGCAAGAACATCCAAGATCAGGTCAACTCTGACCTGGAGGTCGCCTCCGTGCTCTTCAAAGGTTGGATGTACCTGATGAAAAAAATACAAAAAAATGTATATTTTGAAACGATAACTGCATCTTTTATAAGTTTCAAATCAACAAGTGAATGGAGATAAAGATCTATAAATATATGCACTAACTATTTTGAGAGCATTTTTGTCGACATGGCATGATTTATAAAAATAATCAATTTTATTTTCAAGCCCCTTTCAAAGCTCTCAAGGACACTTTACAGTAGGTACGCTACAGTGACCTATATTCCACCGCGATTGTTTCTGTCTAGTGAAGCGAGCGCGCTCTCTACTCGCAGTCGTATATCATTGCATTTTGTGAAGTACTTAATCGTTTTTCGTGGTATTTTCCAAGATATGCAGTTTATGATGACGTATTACACACATTTCCTTCCATGCTGGTTCTTGAAATTTCCGAATACTTCTTTTTCTTTCGGCTTTTCCCTTCAAGGAGTCGCCACAGCAAATCCGTGTCCTCCATCTTTAGAGGTTTGATCCGCATGTTTATTTTGGCCAAGCTTTTACGTCGGATGCCCTTCCTGACACAACCCTCTGTATTTATCCGGGCTTGGGACCGGCACAAGAAGAGATATGTCCCTTTGTGGCTACAGAACAAGCACCTCGCTCAGTAAAAGGCTCCCAAACACAAAATGGTATCACAATCGGCACAATACGACAACCAGAAACGGGGAAAAATTTGATTGAAGTATACGCGCTTTTTGCTAACACTACAGTTTATAAAGATAAGTAGTATTTTTATAACTCATAGAAGTGGTAGAATATATATTTTTCTCCATAACTGCCAAGTTTCAAGCAAAAAGAAGCATCAGCATATGTATTTCTAAAGCTCACAATTTTCTTTCCTAGTATACAGTGACAGCCATTTTTGATTTCTGACGAAAATCTGCCTGCATTTGATAGTTGATATTTGCTAATTTATATTTTGAATCTTTTCTTGTGTTTTCTGTTCTTGTTTAGGATTTCAAAAGCTTGACAATGATACCTTACTCGTTAAGATTTGCCCAAAATTAAGAAAGTTATGATAGTTTAAACTGTAATAAAGAACTCGGTCACAGATTTTCATTGTTTTAACTGTTTAATTACAGGCAGAAAATCCCCTCATATTTCAAAAATTATACTTATTTGTTTATTATTTAAATTATACTTATTTGTCACAAAACAATAATCTATACATCATTTGAAAGCTATTTAAATGCACTTTAATATGGTATTAGAAAATGTGTGCTGAATTATAATAGAATTTTTTGTCACATCCCTATTTACAGTCACAGACAAGCTTAGATACAATAATAAATACAATTATAAATAGAAACAACAGATGAAGCCACACAGAAAATGCGATTTAAAATAGGTGGCTTTTGAGATGGGATTTGAAGGTGGTAAGAGAATCAATCTTACGAATGTTAGGAGGAAGTGAGTTCCAGAGTTTGGGGGCAGAGCTGCTGAAGGCCTCATTGATTTGTTTGTAACCTTCACATGGCCTCCACTAATAAGGCGTTTACGTCTGCCCGGTTTCAGCGGAGTGCAACATCCAGGCGTCTCCGTCGGCGGGCGTCCAGGTCCGCCACGTCTACACGCCGTCCACCACCAAGCACTTCTCGCCCATCAAGCAGTCCACCACCCTCACCAACAAGCACCGCGGCAACGAGGTCTCGTCCACGCCGCTGCTCGTGCACTGTACGCCTACCGCACGCCACCTTGACGCTTAGCGTAGTTTTGCCTTTCCGCCTCATCTGCTCCTTCTTGCCGGTTTTGTCTCGCCAGCTTTGTCCATCCATCAGCTGGCAGCTCAAGGCGAGATGGTCTTTCTGGCCAGCAGGATTGAGCAAGGTATACACGGCGAGGAACGCCAATCAAGTTCAAGAATTCGCCGCACTTGATATCTTTGTGATGTTCCCCAATTCAAGAGCCGGTGATCAACGCCCAAGACGAGGAGGGCTTCACTCCTCTCATGTGGGCGGCGGCGCACGGCCAGATTGCGGTGGTGGAATTTCTCCTCCAGAACGTAGGACGCTCTCTCACGCATCCCAGCGGATCCACGCGGTGCTGTCGAAATAACAATGATTGTGACACGCAGGGCGCCGATCCCAACTTGTTGGCCAAAGGACGAGAAAGCGCTCTGTCGCTGGCCTGCAGCAAAGGATACACAGACATCGTCAAGATGCTCGTCGACTGCGGCGTCGACGTCAACGAGTATGACTGGGTCAGTCACACGCGTCCACTGTCAATGTCACTTTGACATTCACTTTTTTAGAGAAATGACAAGGCAGTGATACCTCGGTTTACAAACCCCTTGGCTTACGAACTTTTCGGTTTACGAACGTTAAATTTATGAAAATTTTACCTTGGCATATGAACTATTTTTCGGGATACACACAGAGCTGCCACAATGAGTGATGTGTCGTTCGCAAACGAGCCCGTTCTCCTAAAAGAAAATGGCAGCCGGCTTGTTTTGGTCCTCTATTCCCCGCCCCCAGTCGTCGGTTAAAGCCACGTGATTGGTTAAGAACGCAGCAGTGAGGGGAGGGGGGGGGTTTACAGACAGAGAGAGTGAAGCCATTCTCCAAAAAAGTAAATGACTGCGACATTTTTTTGTCCTCTATTCCCGCCCCCAGTCTTCGGTTAAAGCCGCGTGATTGGTCAAGAATGCAGCAGTGAGGGGAGGTGGTTTAAACATTAAAGAGACAGGCAGACGACAGAGAGAGAGAGTGACAAAATGGATAGAAAACAGTGAAATTTGGACTTGTTTCAACTTTGATAGTTCAAAGGCAGAATGTAGACTGCAAGGTTAAAATTCCCATCAATCAGGCTCCACAAATAACATGCACGAGCCATCAGTTCAATTTGAAATGAAAAGACAAGCAAGGGAACCGGCTATTGGATTGGATATGCCTTTATTATTTATTGATGATGTTTCTAGTGTGTCTGCTTGCATCTGTTGCTATTGAAATATCACAACTTCCAAGATTTACAACCCAGAGCTCCTTGAGACACTTAATGAGTCACAGGATCAATGTACTAGTTAGAACGCTAGTTCCAAACTAGCAAAACTTTGATCAAATCAAATAGGATTTTTTTACCTTTGGTCAGTATTATTTTGCATGCATTGTAATTTTTTTTTTGGGGGGGGCATCGTAAATTCAAATGGTCTCCAACACCCCCCCCCCCCCCCCCCAAAAAAAAAGCAAATAGGACGTGCAGACCCCAACGAAAACCCAAATCAATGCAAATACAAAAAAGCAAAGCATCAAATTGTATTGAAGAAATACCTCGAGATGCTGTTGTTGCCGCTTTCAGAATGGAGGCGCACCGCTGCTTTACGCCGTCCACGGCAACCACATACGCTGCGTGGAGCTGCTGCTAGGTAAAAACACGCACTTGCCTCTCCCGTCCCTTCATCCCAAATCAAGCGATGGCCGTCACGCCGACGTACGTCCGCAACTTGCCGTGCAATTTCCGATTGGCAGAGAGCGGCGCCGATCCCACCGTGGAGTCCGACTCTGGTTTCAACGCCATGGACATGGCCGTGGCCATGGGACATCGCAATGGTACGTATGCAATTTGGAACATGAGGCCCTCCCAATCCCTCAAAATAAAAAAATAATCAGTAAAGATGCAAGAAGACAATGGAAAAATAGCAGAGCTAAATGCTAATTGTGCAGTTCAGCAAGTGATGGAAGCGCACCTGCTGCGATTGCTGATGGCCGTACGAGAGTGACGTGGGAAGGCGACGTCACCAAACTCCGTCGTGGACACCCTTGTGCTAATTTGTTTATCACCTGTTATTTATTTGGCAATGTCTGTGTCACTATGACTTTTTAAGGGAAAATGCTTCATTTTATTTTGAAAATCACATTTTTTTTGTTATTTTACTTAGTCATTTTTAATGACACTGCAACGAGGTCAACTTGAAATTTGTGTGAAAAAAAAGGCTTAGTAATTGTAATTGTCATAGTAATTGCGCACGCTTAAAGGACAACCAACATCACTTTTTTGTTTCCTAACTGACATCAGAAAAACATTTTATAGCATCTAAAATACCCAAAACACACAGGCTGATATTTTTAGTCAAATGCTTAGTATAAAAATAACTAAGTGTCCAAAATTTGCAAAAAATTGAGCTGCGAATTGGGCATTTTCAGAAAGTAACGCCCCCAGTTCATGATGTCACGCCAAGACGTCTTGCCTTGCTGGAGAATCAAAACAATGGCTTCAGATTCGCAGAATATGCTTTCTTGTTACACATCCAGTTCTGAATATGATTCAAATAGTTCTGAAGAGGAAAGTTTAAATGTTTGCAATCGATTAAAGAAGGTCTTCCAGGTCATTTTGAGGGATGAAGACTGATGTGTAATGTCACAGAAAATGCAAAAGATGGCGCCAGAGCTCCGTTGGAAATAAGTTTATTTTTCAGCTTGGAATTTTTGTCAACAAATATCAAACAGTTGTCTCGGTGTAACATACAATGATTCACCAGTGCGTTATTTATGTGTTTTCCTTCTAATTTCGCCATCAACACGGATCAACACAAAAATGTGACTTTTCTGGAAACGATTTTAGC
This sequence comes from Hippocampus bargibanti, assembly GCF_051943395.1. Lineage (NCBI taxonomy): Eukaryota > Metazoa > Chordata > Actinopteri > Syngnathiformes > Syngnathidae > Hippocampus > Hippocampus bargibanti. The sequence continues at coordinate 3,380,102 of NC_142751.1, read as the reverse complement.
GTTGAAAACATCACTTTTCATCCTCAGTACACAGTTGATCATATTTTTGGGTTAGTTTTAAGGAAAAAAACCCTCAGAGTAATTCCATTTTTGGTTTGCGAAATGGAAGCCTCCAAACTAAAAATTCAAAGGCGATTTTCACATTAACTAGCATGCGTTGACGTGCTGATTCAACTGGTTTTTATTTTCACGTGGCGTGGTTTACAAGTAAATAAAGGTGTGTGTGTGTGTATCTTTGCGACATTTTCATTCAAAAGACAAAAATATCAACCAAAATTTGCACTTCATCTTTTTTTATTGCCCTTGTCGGCTGACAGTCGCTACACTTAATTGCAAAATTGGATGGATTTTCCTTTTGTTTTCCAAATGAGGCCACATACGAACAGAATTCAGTAACACAGACGAAAAAAAAAACTTTTACAATCATTGGGTGGGACTGAACCTGGTGTGGAGAGTTGGGGGGCAACGCACACACGAAGGTACCGTGCCCCCCCCCCCCCCCCTCCCTCTGCCTCTGGGCCCCAAGGATCCTTGTTTCGTTCCCGCTTGGTCCTCTAGTTTGCTTCGTCCTTGGACGCCTCGTCAAAGTTCTCCACCAGATCTGCAAGCAAATGAAAAATGGCAGTGAATGCCAGAGTGATTATGATGGCAAACGCCGAGAGGTCCAGGGTTGACTTAAAAAAAAAACATTCAAAAAAATAGCAAGACTTCTTTTTTACTTTGTAGTTCCAAGTTGAAATCGCAGTCACACTTGGCGGCGAACCGCTTCAGTGAGAGTTTAAGACCTTAACGTTGTTACAGCTTCATTTGTTGAAGCGCGACATCAATCAATATGGATTATATTGTACAGTGATACACCTCAGCTTACGAACAATCCCAGAAAGTGTGTGTAAGGCGAAAAGTTCGTCTTCCAATCATTTATTTCCCATAAGAAACCATTAAAATGAGAATAATCAGTTCCCAGGTGCCCATAAAACATATTTCTACTAAATAAGCCTTAAAGGACAACCGACATCACTTTTTTGTTTCCTAACTGACATCAGAAAAACGTTTTATAGCATCTAAAATATCCAAAACACGCAGTATATTTTTAGTCAGATGCAAAACACCAATAAAAATGACTCAAAGTGTCCAAAATCTGCAAAAAATTGAGCTGCGAATTGGGCATTTTCAGAAAGTTCGTAATGTCACGCCAAGACGTCTTGCATTGCTCGAGAATCAACAATGGCTTTAGATTCGGAGAATATGCTTTCTTGTTACACATCCAGTGAAACATCCATCACACTGTCCCCTGCTAGCTGCTTTTCATTAATCCAAATCAGGTTTTTCAACGTCTTCTATTGCCTCATACCGTTGCTTAGGCAACACAGAAACAGCCTTAGCCACATGGAGCAATGGTTGACTTAGCGTACTGGTACTCAAAGTTGCACAAACGCACACCTCGTTCGTGTTTTTCGATTATCTTCTTCTGCTTGACCATAAAGTACTCCACTCGATAACAAACCACATCCACTCAAAGAAAGGGGCGACGAAAACTAGTCCGTCAGCCACCATGGTGCTTTGTGGTTTGGTTCGTCAGACAAAAACTAGTTCGTCAGCAGAGACAATATGCTTGCAAATTTAATGTTCGTAAGGCGAAAAGTTCATGAGCTTAAGCGTTTGTAAATTGAGGTGTCACTGCATTGTAAAAAGCTTGAATGGTGTCACGTCATCTCCCATAAGCAACCTTCTGAAACAGAACCCACCAAAGCGGAGGCCCTCAAATGCCTCGTATATGCCTAAAAAAAAACCCCGAAAGGATGTGGAAGAAACAATCAGTGGACCCGTTTTGGTTCCCTGTGGTTTGCCACGACTCAAAGAGAAAAAGCAACTGACCTGGCACGTCGTCATCATCTTCTTCTTCCAGGGTGGCGATGGGCGCTTTGCCGTCTATGGCTCCGGAAAAAAAAGAACAACATTCAATATTGAAGGGATTCACATGGGGGGGTTACGTATTTTCCGGTGTATAAGGCGCACCCCCAATGAATGGTGTATTTTCAACCTTTTCCATATACAAGGTCCACCGGACTATTACAAATTTTCCAAATACAGGTAACATCCGAGCGATTTACGACCACCCGTATTCACAACCACGAGACCCCTTTTTTAATTATATTCCTGGCACCGCAACATGCAAGCAGCCGGCAACGTGTACTACAATTATGTCCAGCCAGCATGTTACACACTCGCACAGCAATCTACTGCGTGACTACACTCCAGTGACGTGCGGTGAGGTTCATGGCTGGTGAGGCACTGACGTCATCAATGACGTCACCGATCGTCTCTACTTAGTATTTGAACGGTAAATGTGAAAATTCAGCGATTTTGAAAAAAATCCTAAAACGGTGAAGTTAAATGGACAAGAACTTTAAAGTACAAATCACTAAATACATCTAACTGTTTATTTTTTCATTTGATATTTCCATGACAGCTTTCCATGATGACAGGTGAGGCACTGCCTCACCTGCCTCCACTGACTGCACGTCACTGCTACACTCAATACAGTAGTTATATAGTGCAGATACCGTTTCGGCAAGATCTCCTGTAGTACTGAGCACTGCTTTTTTCCTTCGGCGTCCGCCTAAGTCCAAGCGTGTGTGTCGGGCGACCTCTTCTGGCCGTTAGCAGGGAGAGCCATTTTTCAACAGCTCTATTATTTATGTCCTAGTGTTTTCTTGAACCCACTATCTCAAATATACATTGATAATATGAAATATAAAATGATAAAAACAACACTAAAGGGTAAGTCTAAAATTTATAAATGAACTGTACAGTAAACTGTTTTGTATACATTACAGGTACAGTTATACAGTCATAAAAATCTATAATACGAAATATAAAATGATGAAAATGACACTAAAAGTGATCAAATTTATAAATGAACTGTAAACAATTTGATATATAATAGTATTCAATAGAAAACGTTGCTTTAGCGTTGTTTTCTTTCATAACTTTGCTGCTGTGAAATGTAAATTTCTCCACTGCGAGACTAATAAAGGCAAATCCAATCCAATCCAATCCAAACAACAGATTGACATTGTATACTATCCTATCGCGTAAACGTGACGTCGGCCATTTTGAATGCATTTCGACCTATGACCGTTTGACTTAGGACCGTTTTGATGGAACGGAACCCGGTTGCAAGTCGGATGTTACCTGTATAAGGCGCAGGGTCATCTTTTCAAGAAAATGAAGACTTTTGAGTGAGCCTTATATGTAAAAAAATACGCTAGTGCAGCGTGATGGCGGGAGAGACGCAAAAGGCGGTGCGACCTTGCTTGGGCAGCGCCTCCGCGAGCCTCCGGAGGCTGGTGAGGCTGTCGGCGCCGAGCTGGTTGAGGATGGCGGGCAGCATCTCGGTGAGCTGCTTGGTCTCTGCGTGGCCCGTGACGGTGAAGGTGTTGGCGGCCAGCGACGCCTGCACTTTGGGGTTGTTGAAGTGGATCACCGTGCCCTGGTTGGTGAACATGTTCACCTGGCAAAAAGCCAAAAGGTGCGCGGTTCAATTGAGCTTTTTCGGGGAGACTCGGCGTGGGGGGCTTTTAGTACCTCTTCGATGCCGGATATGTTGTTGACACCGAGCTTCTTCAGGGAGAACTGCAGCTTCTTGTCGTCTGCCGTAGCTGTCCTGTGCACCACCTTCTTCTTTCGCCGAGCGCTGCCCTAAAAACAGAGAGAGCAAGAGAAGCTGGCCTTATATTGAAGGGGTTTGACACACTGACAAATTATTTACATTCAAAATTCGCAAAGAATCAACAAGTGTCAGTACTGGGTATTTTTTTGGGAGGTGCGAGGGAGTGCCTTACCTTTCCCCCGATGCGGACCTGCGCCTGCAGCTTAGCCAGTTTCTCTTGATTCATTATTGTTTCTTTCATCTGTTGGGGGGGGGGGGGGTAACACAAACTACAGATTTAGCAGCAGCGTTTCGAGCAATATTACAGGCAGTCAGTTAGACGCATCTCAAACCAAAACAACAACAAAACAAAACAAACAAAATGGCAACCAGCGACCATTCAAAGGAATTGACAAGTGATTTTTCCGGCCGGTCACGTTTCCCGATTCGTCAACATCAACGCGCGCAACATTGAAATGACAACTTTGCGAACACGGCATGTCATCGAACCACTTCCGGGCGAAGTTTAGCTCGGAGGCTAAATCGTTACGCTCGCAGTCAACAAAACACAATTAGTTGACAATGGCCAAGAATGAACAAGAAAAGGCGTCAATCATAACGACATGCTGTGTTTCGAGGACGCCAAGTAGTCGGCTAACGTCAACTAGCTTGTTAAGTTTTTAGCCGGCGTCGGGCAACAGACGGCAACCAACTGCGTCCGCCCTTCGCCATCTAGGGGGGGCTTCCGCGCACCCGGCAAGATTCGCAAAGTTTATGATAGGTCTCGTGAGGTTTTGGAGGGGGGGGTAAAGAATCGAAAAGCTTTCCACTCACCTGTAAGCTAACTGCAGACACATGCGGAGTCCAAGATGGACGCCAAAGAGGAGAGCGGAAGTGACGTTTGAAAACAAGGGGAGTTGCGTTTCACGGAAGCGAACTTTTTATTTATCGTTTGTTTCACTCGATTGAATTTGTCATTTTCAATGTACATTTTCTTGTTGAAGTCTTCTTCTTTTCCTTCCGGCTTTTCCCTTCAAGGGGTCGCCACTGCGAATCGGTGTCCTCCACGAAGTCATGAGCAGAAATGTACTTTTTGCTCATGCACAAATAATGAATTTTGATCAGTGTGTGTGCGTGTGCGTGTGCGCGCGCGCGTGTGTGTGTTTCTTTTTTGTAACTGCAAAAGACAAACTGCGAAAATAAATCACAACAATTATAATCACTTTCTTGTCTAGAACGCCGATTTGTTTAAATTAGTCTTCATTTTAGTAATAACAAAACTAATAATAATAATAATAACAATTATTATTATTATTATTATTATTATTATTATTATTATTATTATTATTATTATTATTATTATTATTATTAGTAGTAGTAGTAGTAGTAGTAGTAGTAGTAGTAGTATTATTATTATTATTATTATTATTATTATTATTATTATTGTTATTATTATTATTATACGTCTGTGTAAGCTCTCAGTCGTACAGGAGTGGTCCATCGATGAAAAGGACAAAGAGTTCAACACAAAATTCCTACTTATTTCAAACCGATAAACACTTTAAGGAAAAAAAATAGTGCATCCAACAGATAGGCTGCCAAATGAAAAACAAAGTAATGTAGTTTGTTCAATACATTGTAAGAGTGAAAATTGTAGTATATATATATATATATATATAGCCTATCTCAGCTGTCTTTGGGCACGAGGCGGGGGACACCCTGAATTGGTTGCCAGGCAATCGCAGGGCACACAAAGACGTACAACAGTCACTCTCACATTCACACCTATAGGGACAATTTGGAGTGGTCAATTAGCCTGCCATGCATGTTTTTGGAGTGTGGGAGGAAACCGGAGGACCCGGAGAAAACCCACGCGGGTTCGGGGAGAACATGCAAACTCCACAGAGGGAGGCCGGACCGGGACGCGAACCGGCGACCTCTGCACTGTGAAGCCGGTGTGCTAACCACTCGACAACCGGGCCGCCCATATATATATATATATATATATATATATATATATATATATATATATATATATATATATATATATATATATATATATATATAATATTGTTGTTAATATTGTTGTCAATATTATTTCTAATATTGTTGCTGTTATTATTCAATGAAGAATATTTTGAAAATGAAATGAGAATAAGAAAATTAATTAACCTGTTTTTCATCTGTTTTACTTTGTGGGGCGTTGAAGGAAGTAACAACTTTTACGCCCTTTTTTGTTCGGTGAAATTTGATTTTTGTGCTACTTTGCTTGTACGTATGTGTTGTTTGCCATTCAAATGGTATAAACGAGGTTGTTACGTCGGACTTGAGTGAGCTTGCAATTGTTTCCTCTTTTTAATCATATTTGCGAGGGCAAAAGTCGTTCGTTTCGATTATTTTTGGTTTGCTTGTTATTTTATACCTAAAAATGTCCCCCAATTCACCATAAAGTGAAGGATTTCATTAAAAATCGACATTTGCCAAGAATCTTGAAAAGTTTAGTCTTCAATTTGTTTTGTTCGTTTCCTGTCTCGTGGCATTTATTCATATCTGTAAGGCAACGAAATCATAAGAATTTGAATTCAAAACGAGTCTCCAGAAAGAATCACCCAATTAATCAGAGTTGTTTTTTCCTAATTCATTTGCTGGAATTTTGGGAAGTCCCCCCATATTTGTCTTGTCAATCAAATAAACAAGAATGCCCTTTAGGATGTTGACATTTTTGCACAGTTAAACCATTTCAGTATGCAGAGAATACTTGTTTTGATCTTTTCACCCCCTTTTTTTCAATTTTGCTGCTGTAAATTGAAAATGTCCCCATGACTGTTACTGGCTTTCGGATTCGGATTCTAAAATATGTTCCAATGTTGAACCGTCTTGTTTATTTTTAGCCCGGCATATCATGATGATGTGGGTTATTATTAGAATATTTTTGGGGAGGGGTGACGATAAAGTCGAGCCGCTATAAACAAAATGTTTAGAAAAAAGTGACCACGAAGCGGCCGTGAATGAAGGGAGTTTAAAAAAACGAAAGCAGGGCCACTTTGTCTCTCTTTCCTCGTTTTGGGGTCGTCCGGCGTGACGTGACAGGGTCACGTGAGCAGCTACCCCATATAATTGGCGCCGAGCGGCCCGCCCGCTCCGGGATGCACTCCGGGCCCTCCTGCGGGATTTGACGCGACGACGGGGGCCGGCAATCCGAGACGAAGCGTATGGACCTGGCGGCCGGGCAAAGCGGCCCTCGTCTCCGACGGCTTGCGACGTCGTCCTCTCGCGCATCACCCCACGCGTCCTCCCGGGTTGTCCTCTTCCTTCTCCTCGCATGAGTCTCGTCGAGGGAGGGGGGCACGGCGGCGCTTCCTCAACTGGCCGCGGCGGACGCGGCCGGGCGTGAGAGGGGGGCCATGACTCTGAGCTCCGAGATGTCGGACGCCTCGGTCCTGTCGGAAGAGGCCGACATCGACGTGGTGGGCGAGGGGCCGGGGGAGGAGGCCGAGCTGGGGCGCGGCTCTCCTCGGGGTCTGCATCCTGATCGCTGGGACGCCGGTGCGGCCGCCAATGCCGCCGATGCCGATGCCGACGCCTCCTCGGAGCCGGGGCGGGACGCCTACAAGGCGGCGTCGGCGGGCGGCAAGACCCCGCCGGTGAAGCCGCCTTACTCGTACATCGCCTTAATCACCATGGCCATCCTGCAGAGCCCCAAGAAGCGTCTGACCCTGAGCGAGATCTGCGACTTCATCAGCCAGCGCTTCCCTTACTACCGCGAGAAGTTCCCGGCCTGGCAGAACTCCATCCGCCACAACTTGTCGCTCAACGACTGCTTCGTCAAGATCCCGCGCGAGCCGGGCAACCCGGGCAAGGGAAACTACTGGACGCTGGACCCGGAGTCGGCCGACATGTTCGACAACGGCAGCTTCCTGCGGCGGAGGAAGCGCTTCAAGCGGCAGCAGGCGCGCGACTTGCTGCGGGAGCACGGCGGCTTCCTGCCGGTCTCCGCTGCCGCCTACGGGGGCTACGGCGGCTACACCAGCTACGGCCTGCCGCTGCACTCGTACAACGCGCACTCGGCTCTTTTGGCATTCCAGCAGCATTCCGCCGCCGCCGAGCTCCATCGGGGACGCTTGTACCCGCCCCCCGGGGCCGGTCCGCGCAAATCGGATTCGCCGGCGCACCGCTCGCCTTTCTCCATCGAGAGCATCATCGGCGGGGGCTCGCCGAGCCCCTCCAGGACTTCCCCGGCGGCGGCGGTGGGCGCCTCGCCACGGCCACCCTCGGCCGTCTTGTACCCGCTGGAGAACTTCACCGCCGGCGGCTGCTAACCGAACGAACAAACAAAAACGCAAACGAACAAAATCACGGCGGCCCCTCGGTGAAAGGTAGGAGAATTATTTTTGTATGTAGCGAGCGTGGGGCAAGTGGCGTGCGCGTTCACGCCATGAGAGAGCAGATTTCTTGTTGACGTTTCTTCTTATTTTTGCAAAATCAGGATGTCTGGACTTTTCCACAATCTCAGGAACAATTTCTCGAAATGATCACGTGCTGTTTTTTGGTTGTTGTTTTTTTAGTTTCACCACAATAATAATAATAACTATTATAGTAATAATGATAATAATGATAATAATGCATTCATGTGTCAAACACCTACCTTTCTAATTATTATTCATAGGTTTGCCAATTGAAAATAACTTTGATTTGAAATTTTGTAATAAAAAACAAAATTCTAAAGAAATCATACATTGATGACATGCTGTGTGTGTTTATTTCAGTCATAAATAATCCAATGTACATTTTGGGGGCTAAAACCAAATGTAAATAAAGACGAATATTTTTACACAACTTCTTTTTACAAGGAGAAAATAAATTGTTTTGCAAAGAAAAAAAACAATGAGAAGACAGACTTTTTTTTTATTTCCTCCAACACTAAAGACAAAAAAGCAGCCCTATACAGAAATATTGAAGCCGTTTAGTGGATTTCATGACTTTTAAAAGATGAAAAATGTGAGACCATTTGGACTTTTTAGGATGAATTATATATATATATATATATATATATATATATATATATATATAATAATATCCTATGACTGTAAAGTGTCCTTGAAGGATTTGAAAGGCGCTTGTAAATGAAATGTATTATTATTATTATTATTATTATTATTATTATTATTATTATTATTATTATGAAAGTATATATATATATATATATATATATATATATATATATATATATATATATATATATATATATATATATATATATATATATATATATATATATATACGATGCCAAACATGCGGATCAAACCTCTAATGATGCAGGACACTGATGTGCTGTGGCGACTGATGTGCTGTGGCGACCCCTTGAAGGGAAAAGCCGAAAGGAAAAGAAGAAGAAGATATATGATATGTGTGACATCGTGACATTTTGCTCATTCTTTGAATCTTTTAATGGAGGTTCCCGTCCGACCTTTTGGGGCATGCGCACAAGTGTGGCGGTAGGGGCGCGACCCTTGTAGTCACGCTCTTGACAATAAAAGTGGCATCACCCTCACGCGATCCTTGCCCCCCACCACCACGACTTTCCCCCCTTGTTGGGACATTTCCAATTCCTTCCATGGCGACGATGTCTGCAATGGCGATTTGTCTGCCGTTTAAGGCGCGCTGCCGTCGATCGGGTGTCGCTTCCGTGACTGCGTGCGGACGCGTGTAGGATCGCAGCTAAATCGGTGCATCGCTCGCAGCCAGTTCACTGGGCCACGAGAGGACAGCCGTTGCGTGATGATGTAACACGCACGCAACGCGGGGGTGCGGTCGGGGGGGGGGGGGTAAGAGAGAGAGAGAGAGAGAGAGAGAGAGAGAGAGAGAGAGTGAGAGAGAGAGACAAAGAAAGAGGTCAGCGTGTTGATATGCAAATAAAACCGGAAGTGAATGAAAGGAAGCCATCAACAAGGGGCTGCTCATCACAATGCTTGCAAGTCCAACATATGACAACCTCCATAAAACATGGGTGCGAAATATTCATTTACAGACCACCCCCCTAAAAAACAACAACAAAACAAACAAACGTGGCCCTAATTTGTCTCACATATTGCCACAAATTCTGCAACAATTGACCTACAAGCTCACGAGCCATTTTTGCCCCTCTTTTGTTCTCCGGCTCACCATGCATCTTCGCCTACCTATTTCTACCTATATCCTGATCTCATGCCTCATTTGTGAGTTCCCCTCACATGCATGGGCATTGAAAAAAACAGGAGTGCATTTTGTGTTCACCTTTCATTTGCGTTGCCGTTGCCTATTTGAGCAAATTGCAAGCAATGAAGGTTTTGAAACTGTGCAAACCAAGTCGCGCGCGAACCCACGCCGCACGCTCACCTGCTGCTGCTCTATTAACCCCTGCGTGTGCGCTGCTTCACGAAAGATGCAGAAATCACAAGAAATT